>NW_027473830.1:0-63278 GCF_050947335.1 Megachile rotundata
AGCCATATTATGCTTATATAATCGATATGACAACATTTACTATACTCATTACTCTTATTATTATCAATCTAATTCATATTATTAGCCATATTATGCTTATATGATCGATATAACGACAATTACTATACTTATTACACTCACTGTTATCAATCTAACTCATATTATTAGCCATATTATGGTTATATGACCGATAGAACGACAATTACAATGCTTATTACACTCACTATTATCAATCTAACTCATATTATTAACCATATTATGCAGATATGATCGATAGAACGACAATTACTATACTTATTACTCTTATTGTTATCAATCTAACTCATATTATTAGCCATATTATGCTTATATGATCGATAGGAGGGCAATTACTATACTCATTACTCTTATTATTATCAATCTAACTCATATTATTAGCCATATTATGCTTATATGATCGATATAACGACAATTACTATATTTATTACACTCACTGTTATCTATCTAACTCATATTATTAGCCATATTATGCTTATATGATCGATAGGACGACAATTACTATACTCATTACTCTTATTATTATCAATCAAACTCATATTATTAGCCATATTATGCTTATATGATCGATAGGACGACAATTACAATACTCATTACTCTTATTATTATCAATCTAACTCATATTTTTAGCCATATTATGCCTATATGATCGATGGGACGACAATTACTATACTCATTACTCTTATTATTATCAATCTAACTCGTATTATTAGCCATATTATGCTTATATAATCGATATGACAACATTTACTATACTCATTACTCTTATTATTATCAATCTAACTCATAATATTAGCCATATTATGCTTATATGATCGATATAACGACAATTACTATACTTATTACACTCACTGTTATCAATCTAACTCATATTATTAGCCATATTATGGTTATATGACCGATAGAACGACAATTACTATACTTATTACTCTTATTATTATCATTCTAACTCATATTATAAGCCATATTATGCTTATATGATCGATAGGACGACAATTGCTATACTCAATACTCTTATTATTATCAACCTAACTCATATTATTAACCATATTATGCTTATATGATCGATAGAACGACAATTACTATACTTATTACTCTTATTATTATCAATCTTACTCATATTATTACCCATATTATGCTTATATGATCGATATAACGACAATTACTATACTTATTACACTCACTGTTATCAATCTAACTCATATTATTAGCCATATTATGGTTATATGACCGATAGAACGACAATTACTATGCTTATTACACTCACTATTATCAATCTAACTCATATTATTAACCATATTATGCAGATATGATCGATAGAACGACAATTACTATACTTATTACTCTTATTGTTATCAATCTAACTCATATTATTAGCCATATTATGCTTATATGATCGATAGGAGGGCAATTACTATACTCATTACTCTTATTATTATCAATCTAACTCATATTATTAGCCATATATTGCTTATATGATCGATATAACGACAATTACTATACTTATTACACTCACTGTTATCAATCTAACTCATATTATTAGCCATATTATGGTTATATGACCGATAGAACGACAATTACTATACTCATTACTCTTATTATTATCAATCAAACTCATATTATTAGCCATATTATGCTTATTTAATCGATAGGACGACAATTACAATACTCATTACTCTTATTATTATCAATCTAACTCATATTATTAGCCATATTATGGTTATATGACCGATAGAACGACAATTACAATACTCATTACTCTTATTATTATCAATCTAACTCATATTATTATCCATATTATGCAGATATGATCGATAGAACGACAATTACTATACTTATTACTCTTATCATTATCAATCTATCTCATATTACTAGCCATATTATGGTTATATGACCGATAGAACGACAATTACTATACTTATTACTCTGATTATTATCAATCTAACTCATATTATTAGCCATATTATGCTTATATGATCGATAGGACGACAATTGCTATACTCATTACTCTTACTATTATCAATCTAACTCATATTATTAGCCATATTATGCTTATATAATCGATATGACAACATTTACTATACTCATTACTCTTATTATTATCAATCTAACTCATAGTATTAGCCATATTATGCTTATATGATCGATATAACGACAATTACTATACTTATTACACTCACTGTTATCAATCTAACTCATATTATTAGCCATATTATGGTTATATGACCGATAGAACGACAATTACTATACTTATTACACTCACTATTATCAATCTAACTCATATTATTAGCCATATTATGGTTATATGACCGATAGAACGACAATTACTGTCCTTATTACTCTTATTATTATCATTCTAACTCATATTATTAGCCATATTATGCTTATATGATCGATAGAACGACAATTACTATACTTATTACTCTTATTATTATCAATCTTACTCATATTATTAGCCATATTATGCTTATATGATCGATAGGACGACAATTACTATACTCATTACTCTTAATATTATCAATCTAACTCATATTATTAGCCATATTATGCTTATATAATCGATATGACAACATTTACTATACTCATTACTCTTATTATTATCAATCTAATTCATATTATTAGCCATATTATGCTTATATGATCGATATAACGACAATTACTATACTTATTACACTCACTGTTATCAATCTAACTCATATTATTAGCCATATTATGGTTATATGACCGATAGAACGACAATTACAATGCTTATTACACTCACTATTATCAATCTAACTCATATTATTAACCATATTATGCAGATATGATCGATAGAACGACAATTACTATACTTATTACTCTTATTGTTATCAATCTAACTCATATTATTAGCCATATTATGCTTATATGATCGATAGGAGGGCAATTACTATACTCATTACTCTTATTATTATCAATCTAACTCATATTATTAGGCATATATTGCTTATATGATCGATATAACGACAATTGCTATACTTATTACACTCACTGTTATCAATCTAACTCATATTATTAGCCATATTATGGTTATATGACCGATAGAACGACAATTACTATACTCATTACTCTTATTAAAATCAATCTAACTCATATTATTAGCCTTATTATGCTTATATGATCGATAGGACGACAATTACTATACTCATTACTCTTACTATTATCAATTTAACTCATATTATTAGCCATATTATGCTTATATGATAGATAGGACGACAATTACTATACTCATTTCTCTTATTATTATCAATCTAACTCATATTATTAGCCATATTATGCTTATATGATCGATAGGACGACAATTACTATACCCATTACTCTTATTATTATCAATCTAACTCATATTATTAGCCATATTATGCTTATATGATCGATATAACGACAATTACTATACTTATTACACTCACTGTTTTCAATCTAACTCATATTATTAGCCATATTATGCTTATTTGATCGATAGGACGACAATTACAATACTCATTACTCTTATTATTATCAATCTAACTCATATTATTAGCCATATTATGGTTATATGACCGATAGAACGACAATTACAATACTCATTACTCTTATTATTATCAACCTAACTCATATTATTAACCATATTATGCTTATATGATCGATAGAACTACAATTACTATACTTATTACTCTTATTATTATCAATCTTACTCATATTATTAGCCATATTATGCTTATATGATCGATAGGACGACAATTACTATACTCATTACTCTTATTATTATCAATCTAACTCCTATTATTAGCCATATTATGCTTATATAATCGATATGACAACATTTACTATACTCACTACTCTTATTATTATCAATCTAACTCATAATATTAGCCATATTATGCTTACATGATCGATATAACGACAATTACTATACTTATTACACTCACTGTTATCAATCTAACTCATATTATTAGCCATATTATGGTTATATGACCGATAGAACGACAATTACTATACTCATTACTCTTATTATTATCAATCAAACTCATATTATTAGCCATATTATGCTTATATGATCGATAGGACGACAATTACAATACTCATTACTCTTATTATTATCAATCTAACTCATATTATTAGCCATATTATGGTTATATGACCGATAGAACGACAATTACAATACTCATTTCTCTTATTATTATCAATCTAACTCATATTATTAACCATACTATGCTTATATGATCGATAGAACGACAATTACTATACTTATTACTCTTATAATTATCAATCTTACACATATTATTAGCCATATTATGCTTATATGATCGATAGGACGACAATTACTATACTCATTACTCTTATTATTATCAATCTAACTCATATTATTAACCATATTATGCTCATATGATCGATAGAACGACAATTACTATACTTATTACACTCACTGTTATCAATCCAACTCATATTATTAACCATATTATGCAGATATGATCGATGTAACGACAATTAATATACTTATTACTCTTATTATTATCAATCTAACTCATATTATTAGCCATATTATGCTTATATGATCGATATAACGACAATTACTATACTTATTATACTCACTGTTATCAATCTAACTCATATTATTAGCCATATTATGGTTATATGACCGATAGAACGATAATTACTATACTCATTACTCTTATTATAATCAATCTAACTCATATTATTAGCCATATTATGCAGATATGATCGATAGAACGACAATTACTATACTTATTACTCCTATTATCATCAATCTAACTCATATTATTAGCCATATTATGGTTATATGACCGATAGAACGACAATTACTATACTTATTATACTCACTGTTATCAATCTAACTCATATTATTAGCCATATTATGGTTATATGACCGATAGAACGACAATTACTATACTCATTACTCTTATTATTATCAATCTAACTCATATTATTAGCCATATTATGCAGATATGAGCGATAGAACGACAATTACTATACTTATTACTCCTATTATCATCAATCTAACTCATATTATTAGCCATATTATGGTTATATGACCGATAGAACGACAATTACTATACTCATTACTCTTATTAATATCAATGTAACTCATATTATTAGCCATATTATGCTTATATGATCGATAGGACGACAATTACTATACTTATTACACTCACTGTTTTCAATCTAACTCATATTATTAGACATATTATGCTTATTTGATCGATAGGACGACAATTACAATACTCATTACTCTTATTATTATCAATCTAACTCATATTATTAGCCATATTATGGTTATATGACCGATAGAACGACAATTACAATACTCATTACTCTTATTATTATCAATCTTACTCATATTATTAACCATATTATGCAGATATGATCGATAGAACGACAATTACTATACTTATTACTCTTATCATTATCAATCTATCTCATATTACTAGCCATATTATGGTTATATGACCGATAGAACGACAATTACTATACTTATTACTCTGATTATTATCAATCTAACTCATATTATTAGCCATATTATGCTTATATGATCGATAGGACGACAATTGCTATACTCATTACTCTTACTATTATCAATCTAACTCATATTATTAGCCATATTATGCTTATATAATCGATATAACGACAATTACTATACTTATTACACTCACTGTTATCAATCTAACTCATATTATTAGCCATATTATGGTTATATGACCGATAGAACGACAATTACTATACTTATTACACTCACTATTATCAATCTAACTCATATTATTAGCCATATTATGCTTATATGATCGATAGGACGACAATTACTATACTCAATACTCTTATTATTATCAACCTAACTCATATTATTAACCATATTATGCTTATATGATCGATAGAACGACAATTACTATACTTATTACTCTTATTATTATCAATCTTACTCATATTATTAGCCATATTATGCTTATATGATCGATAGGACGACAATTACTATACTCATTACTCTTAATATTATCAATCTAACTCATATTATTAGCCATATTATGCTTATATAATCGATATGACAGCATTTACTATACTCATTACTCTTATTATTATCAATCTAACTCATATTATTAGCCATATTATGCTTATATGATCGATATAACGACAATTACTATACTTATTACACTCACTGTTATCAACCTAACTCATATTATTAGCCATATCATGGTTATATGACCGATAGAACGACAATTACTATGCTTATTACACTCACTATTATCAATCTAACTCATATTATTAACCATATTATGCAGATATAATCGATAGAACGACAATTACTATACTTATTACTCTTATTGTTATCAATCTAACTCATATTATTAGCCATATTATGCTTATATGATCGATAGGGCGACAATTACTATACTCAATACTCTTATTATTATCAACCTAACTCATATTATTAACCATATTATGCTTATATGATCGATAGAACTACAATTACTATACTTATTACTCTTATTATTATCAATCTTACTCATATTATTAGCCATATTATGCTTATATGATCGATAGGACGACAATTACTATACTCATTACTCTTATTATTATCAATCTAACTCCTATTATTAGCCATATTATGCTTATATAATCGATATGACAACATTTACTATACTCATTACTCTTATTATTATCAATCTAACTCATAATATTAGCCATATTATGCTTACATGATCGATATAACGACAATTACTATACTTATTACACTCACTGTTATCAATCTAACTCATATTATTAGCCATATTATGGTTATATGACCGATAGAACGACAATTACTATACTCATTACTCTTATTATTATCAATCAAACTCATATTATTAGCCATATTATGCTTATATGATCGATAGGACGACAATTACAATACTCATTACTCTTATTATTATCAATCTAACTCATATTATTAGCCATATTATGCTTATATGATCGATATAACGACAATTACTATATTTATTACTCTCACTGTTATCAATCTAACTCATATTATTAGCCATATTATGCTTATATGATCGATAGGACGACAATTACTATACTCATTACTCTTATTATTATCAATCAAACTCATATTATTAGCCATATTATGCTTATATGATCGATAGGACGACAATTACAATACTCATTACTCTTATTATTATCAATCTAACTCATATTTTTAGCCATATTATGCCTATATGATCGATGGGACGACAATTACTATACTCATTACTCTTATTATTATCAATCTAACTCGTATTATTAGCCATATTATGCTTATATAATCGATATGACAACATTTACTATACTCATTACTCTTATTATTATCAATCTAACTCATAATATTAGCCATATTATGCTTATATGATCGATATAACGACAATTACTATACTTATTACACTCACTGTTATCAATCTAACTCATATTATTAGCCATATTATGGTTATATGACCGATAGAACGACAATTACTATACTTATTACTCTTATTATTATCATTCTAACTCATATTATAAGCCATATTATGCTTATATGATCGATAGGACGACAATTGCTATACTCATTACTCTTACTATTATCAATCTAACTCATATTATTAGCCATATTATGCTTATATAATCGATATGACAACATTTACTATACTCATTACTCTTATTATTATCAATCTAACTCATATTATTAGGCATATATTGATTATATGATCGATATAACGACAATTACTATACTTATTACACTCACTGTTATCAATCTAACTCATATTATTAGCCATATTATGGTTATATGACCGATAGAACGACAATTACTATACTCATTACTCTTATTAAAATCAATCTAACTCATATTATTAGCCTTATTATGCTTATATGATCGATAGGACGACAATTACTATACTCATTACTCTTACTATTATCAATTTAACTCATATTATTAGCCATATTATGCTTATATGATAGATAGGACGACAATTACTATACTCATTTCTCTTATTATTATCAATCTAACTCATCTTATTAGCCATATTATGCTTATATGATCGATAGGACGACAATTACTATACCCATTACTCTTATTATTATCAATCTAACTCATATTATTAGCCATATTATGCTTATATGATCGATATAACGACAATTACTATACTTATTACACTCACTGTTTTCAATCTAACTCATATTATTAGACATATTATGCTTATTTGATCGATAGGACGACAATTACAATACTCATTACTCTTATTATTATCAATCTAACTCATATTATTAGCCATATTATGGTTATATGACCGATAGAACGACAATTACAATACTCATTACTCTTATTATTATCAATCTAACTCATATTATTAACCATATTATGCAGATATGATCGATAGAACGACAATTACTATACTTATTACTCTTATCATTATCAATCTATCTCATATTACTAGCCATATTATGGTTATATGACCGATAGAACGACAATTACTATACTTATTACTCTGATTATTATCAATCTAACTCATATTATTAGCCATATTATGCTTATATGATCGATAGGACGACAATTGCTATACTCATTACTCTTACTATTATCAATCTAACTCATATTATTAGCCATATTATGCTTATATAATCGATATAACGACAATTACTATACTTATTACACTCACTGTTATCAATCTAACTCATATTATTAGCCATATTATGGTTATATGACCGATAGAACGACAATTACTATACTTATTACACTCACTATTATCAATCTAACTCATATTATTAGCCATATTATGCTTATATGATCGATAGGACGACAATTACTATACTCAATACTCTTATTATTATCAACCTAACTCATATTATTAACCATATTATGCTTATATGATCGATAGAACGACAATTACTATACTTATTACTCTTATTATTATCAATCTTACTCATATTATTAGCCATATTATGCTTATATGATCGATAGGACGACAATTACTATACTCATTACTCTTAATATTATCAATCTAACTCATATTATTAGCCATATTATGCTTATATAATCGATATAACAGCATTTACTATACTCATTACTCTTATTATTATCAATCAAACTCATATTATTAGCCATATTATGCTTATATGATCGATATAACGACAATTACTATACTTATTACACTCACTGTTATCAACCTAACTCATATTATTAGCCATATTATGGTTATATGACCGATAGAACGACAATTACTATGCTTATTACACTCACTATTATCAATCTAACTCATATTATTAACCATATTATGCAGATATAATCGATAGAACGACCATTACTATACTTATTACTCTTATTGTTATCAATCTAACTCATATTATTAGCCATATTATGCTTATATGATCGATAGGGCGACAATTACTATACTCAATACTCTTATTATTATCAACCTAACTCATATTATTAACCATATTATGCTTATATGATCGATAGAACTACAATTACTATACTTATTACTCTTATTATTATCAATCTTACTCATATTATTAGCCATATTATGCTTATATGATCGATAGGACGACAATTACTATACTCATTACTCTTATTATTATCAATCTAACTCCTATTATTAGCCATATTATGCTTATATAATCGATATGACAACATTTACTATACTCATTACTCTTATTATTATCAATCTAACTCATAATATTAGCCATATTATGCTTACATGATCGATATAACGACAATTACTATACTTATTACACTCACTGTTATCAATCTAACTCATATTATTAGCCATATTATGGTTATATGACCGATAGAACGACAATTACTATACTCATTACTCTTATTATTATCAATCAAACTCATATTATTAGCCATATTATGCTTATATGATCGATAGGACGACAATTACAATACTCATTACTCTTATTATTATCAATCTAACTCATATTATTAGCCATATTATGGTTATATGACCGATAGAACGACAATTACAATACTCATTTCTCTTATTATTATCAATCTAACTCATATTATTAACCATACTATGCTTATATGATCGATAGAACGACAATTACTATACTTATTACTCTTATAATTATCAATCTTACACATATTATTAGCCATATTATGCTTATATGATCGATAGGACGACAATTACTATACTCATTACTCTTATTATTATCAATCTAACTCATATTATTAACCATATTATGCTCATATGATCGATAGAACGACAATTACTATACTTATTACACTCACTGTTATCAATCCAACTCATATTATTAACCATATTATGCAGATATGATCGATGTAACGACAATTAATATACTTATTACTCTTATTATTATCAATCTAACTCATATTATTAGCCATATTATGCTTATATGATCGATATAACGACAATTACTATACTTATTATACTCACTGTTATCAATCTAACTCATATTATTAGCCATATTATGGTTATATGACCGATAGAACGATAATTACTATACTCATTACTCTTATTATAATCAATCTAACTCATATTATTAGCCATATTATGCAGATATGATCGATAGAACGACAATTACTATACTTATTACTCCTATTATCATCAATCTAACTCATATTATTAGCCATATTATGGTTATATGACCGATAGAACGACAATTACTATACTTATTATACTCACTGTTATCAATCTAACTCATATTATTAGCCATATTATGGTTATATGACCGATAGAACGACAATTACTATACTCATTACTCTTATTATTATCAATCTAACTCATATTATTAGCCATATTATGCAGATATGAGCGATAGAACGACAATTACTATACTTATTACTCCTATTATCATCAATCTAACTCATATTATTAGCCATATTATGGTTATATGACCGATAGAACGACAATTACTATACTCATTACTCTTATTAATATCAATGTAACTCATATTATTAGCCATATTATGCTTATATGATCGATAGGACGACAATTACTATACTTATTACACTCACTGTTTTCAATCTAACTCATATTATTAGACATATTATGCTTATTTGATCGATAGGACGACAATTACAATACTCATTACTCTTATTATTATCAATCTAACTCATATTATTAGCCATATTATGGTTATATGACCGATAGAACGACAATTACAATACTCATTACTCTTATTATTATCAATCTAACTCATATTATTAACCATATTATGCAGATATGATCGATAGAACGACAATTACTATACTTATTACTCTTATCATTATCAATCTATCTCATATTACTAGCCATATTATGGTTATATGACCGATAGAACGACAATTACTATACTTATTACTCTGATTATTATCAATCTAACTCATATTATTAGCCATATTATGCTTATATGATCGATAGGACGACAATTGCTATACTCATTACTCTTACTATTATCAATCTAACTCATATTATTAGCCATATTATGCTTATATAATCGATATAACGACAATTACTATACTTATTACACTCACTGTTATCAATCTAACTCATATTATTAGCCATATTATGGTTATATGACCGATAGAACGACAATTACTATACTTATTACACTCACTATTATCAATCTAACTCATATTATTAGCCATATTATGCTTATATGATCGATAGGACGACAATTACTATACTCAATACTCTTATTATTATCAACCTAACTCATATTATTAACCATATTATGCTTATATGATCGATAGAACGACAATTACTATACTTATTACTCTTATTATTATCAATCTTACTCATATTATTAGCCATATTATGCTTATATGATCGATAGGACGACAATTACTATACTCATTACTCTTATTATTATCAATCTAACTCCTATTATTAGCCATATTATGCTTATATAATCGATATGACAACATTTACTATACTCATTACTCTTATTATTATCAATCTAACTCATAATATTAGCCATATTATGCTTACATGATCGATATAACGACAATTACTATACTTATTACACTCACTGTTATCAATCTAACTCATATTATTAGCCATATTATGGTTATATGACCGATAGAACGACAATTACTATACTCATTACTCTTATTATTATCAATCAAACTCATATTATTAGCCATATTATGCTTATATGATCGATAGGACGACAATTACAATACTCATTACTCTTATTATTATCAATCTAACTCATATTATTAGCCATATTATGGTTATATGACCGATAGAACGACAATTACAATACTCATTACTCTTATTATTATCAATCTAACTCATATTATTAACCATACTATGCTTATATGATCGATAGAACGACAATTACTATACTTATTACTCTTATTATTATCAATCTTACTCATATTATCAGCCATATTATGCTTATAGGATCGATAGGACGACAATTACTATACTCATTACTCTTATTATTATCAATCTAACTCATATTATTAACCATATTATGCTCATATGATCGATAGAACGACAATTACTATACTTATTACACTCACTGTTATCAATCCAACTCATATTATTAACCATATTATGCAGATATGATCGATGTAACGACAATTAATATACTTATTACTCTTATTATTATCAATCTAACTCATATTATTAGCCATATTATGCTTATATGATCGATATAACGACAATTACTATACTTATTATACTCACTGTTATCAATCTAACTCATATTATTAGCCATATTATGGTTATATGACCGATAGAACGATAATTACTATACTCATTACTCTTATTATAATCAATCTAACTCATATTATTAGCCATATTATGCAGATATGATCGATAGAACGACAATTACTATACTTATTACTCCTATTATCATCAATCTAACTCATATTATTAGCCATATTATGGTTATATGACCGATAGAACGACAATTACTATACTCATTACTCTTATTATTATCAATCTAACTCATATTATTAGCCATATTATGCAGATATGAGCGATAGAACGACAATTACTATACTTATTACTCCTATTATCATCAATCTAACTCATATTATTAGCCATATTATGGTTATATGACCGATAGAACGACAATTACTATACTCATTACTCTTATTAATATCAATGTAACTCATATTATTAGCCATATTATGCTTATATGATCGATAGGACGACAATTACTATACTTATTACACTCACTGTTTTCAATCTAACTCATATTATTAGACATATTATGCTTATTTGATCGATAGGACAACAATTACAATACTCATTACTCTTATTATTATCAATCTAACTCATATTATTAGCCATATTATGGTTATATGACCGATAGAACGACAATTACAATACTCATTACTCTTATTATTATCAATCTAACTCATATTATTAACCATATTATGCAGATATGATCGATAGAACGACAATTACTATACTTATTACTCTTATCATTATCAATCTATCTCATATTACTAGCCATATTATGGTTATATGACCGATAGAACGACAATTACTATACTTATTACTCTGATTATTATCAATCTAACTCATATTATTAGCCATATTATGCTTATATGATCGATAGGACGACAATTGCTATACTCATTACTCTTACTATTATCAATCTAACTCATATTATTAGCCATATTATGCTTATATAATCGATATGACAGCATTTACTATACTCATTACTCTTATTATTATCAATCTAACTCATATTATTAGCCATATTATGCTTATATGATCGATATAACGACAATTACTATACTTATTACACTCACTGTTATCAACCTAACTCATATTATTAGCCATATTATGGTTATATGACCGATAGAACGACAATTACTATGCTTATTACACTCACTATTATCAATCTAACTCATATTATTAACCATATTATGCAGATATAATCGATAGAACGACAATTACTATACTTATTACTCTTATTGTTATCAATCTAACTCATATTATTAGCCATATTATGCTTATATGATCGATAGGGCGACAATTACTATACTCAATACTCTTATTATTATCAACCTAACTCATATTATTAACCATATTATGCTTATATGATCGATAGAACTACAATTACTATACTTATTACTCTTATTATTATCAATCTTACTCATATTATTAGCCATATTATGCTTATATGATCGATAGGACGACAATTACTATACTCATTACTCTTATTATTATCAATCTAACTCCTATTATTAGCCATATTATGCTTATATAATCGATATGACAACATTTACTATACTCATTACTCTTATTATTATCAATCTAACTCATAATATTAGCCATATTATGCTTACATGATCGATATAACGACAATTACTATACTTATTACACTCACTGTTATCAATCTAACTCATATTATTAGCCATATTATGGTTATATGACCGATAGAACGACAATTACTATACTCATTACTCTTATTATTATCAATCAAACTCATATTATTAGCCATATTATGCTTATATGATCGATAGGACGACAATTACAATACTCATTACTCTTATTATTATCAATCTAACTCATATTATTAGACATATTATGGTTATATGACCGATAGAACGACAATTACAATACTCATTACTCTTATTATTATCAATCTAACTCATATTATTAACCATACTATGCTTATATGATCGATAGAACGACAATTACTATACTTATTACTCTTATTATTATCAATCTTACTCATATTATCAGCCATATTATGCTTATATGATCGATAGGACGACAATTACTATACTCATTACTCTGATTATTATCAATCTAACTCATATTATTAGCCATATTATGCTTATATGATCGATAGGACGACAATTGCTATACTCATTACTCTTACTATTATCAATCTAACTCATATTATTAGCCATATTATGCTTATATAATCGATATAACGACAATTACTATACTTATTACACTCACTGTTATCAATCTAACTCATATTATTAGCCATATTATGGTTATATGACCGATAGAACGACAATTACTATACTTATTACACTCACTATTATCAATCTAACTCATATTATTAGCCATATTATGCTTATATGATCGATAGGACGACAATTACTATACTCAATACTCTTATTATTATCAACCTAACTCATATTATTAACCATATTATGCTTATATGATCGATAGAACGACAATTACTATACTTATTACTCTTATTATTATCAATCTTACTCATATTATTAGCCATATTATGCTTATATGATCGATAGGACGACAATTACTATACTCATTACTCTTAATATTATCAATCTAACTCATATTATTAGCCATATTATGCTTATATAATCGATATGACAGCATTTACTATACTCATTACTCTTATTATTATCAATCTAACTCATATTATTAGCCATATTATGCTTATATGATCGATATAACGACAATTACTATACTTATTACACTCACTGTTATCAACCTAACTCATATTATTAGCCATATTATGGTTATATCACCGATAGAACGACAATTACTATGCTTATTACACTCACTATTATCAATCTAACTCATATTATTAACCATATTATGCAGATATAATCGATAGAACGACAATTACTATACTTATTACTCTTATTGTTATCAATCTAACTCATATTATTAGCCATATTATGCTTATATGATCGATAGGGCGACAATTACTATACTCAATACTCTTATTATTATCAACCTAACTCATATTATTAACCATATTATGCTTATATGATCGATAGAACTACAATTACTATACTTATTACTCTTATTATTATCAATCTTACTCACATTATTAGCCATATTATGCTTATATGATCGATAGGACGACAATTACTATACTCATTACTCTTATTATTATCAATCTAACTCCTATTATTAGCCATATTATGCTTATATAATCGATATGACAACATTTACTATACTCATTACTCTTATTATTATCAATCTAACTCATAATATTAGCCATATTATGCTTACATGATCGATATAACGACAATTACTATACTTATTACTCTCACTGTTATCAATCTAACTCATATTATTAGCCATATTATGGTTATATGACCGATAGAACGACAATTACTATACTCATTACTCTTATTATTATCAATCAAACTCATATTATTAGCCATATTATGCTTATATGATCGATAGGACGACAATTACAATACTCATTACTCTTATTATTATCAATCTAACTCATATTATTAGCCATATTATGGTTATATGACCGATAGAACGACAATTACAATACTCATTACTCTTATTATTATCAATCTAACTCATATTATTAACCATACTATGCTTATATGATCGATAGAACGACAATTACTATACTTATTACTCTTATTATTATCAATCTTACTCATATTATCAGCCATATTATGCTTATATGATCGATAGGACGACAATTACTATACTCATTACTCTTATTATTATCAATCTAACTCATATTATTAACCATATTATGCTCATATGATCGATAGAACGACAATTACTATACTTATTACACTCACTGTTATCAATCCAACTCATATTATTAACCATATTATGCAGATATGATCGATGTAACGACAATTAATATACTTATTACTCTTATTATTATCAATCTAACTCATATTATTAGCCATATTATGCTTATATGATCGATATAACGACAATTACTATACTTATTATACTCACTGTTATCAATCTAACTCATATTATTAGCCATATTATGGTTATATGACCGATAGAACGATAATTACTATACTCATTACTCTTATTATAATCAATCTAACTCATATTATTAGCCATATTATGCAGATATGATCGATAGAACGACAATTACTATACTTATTACTCCTATTATCATCAATCTAACTCATATTATTAGCCATATTATGGTTATATGACCGATAGAACGACAATTACTATACTTATTATACTCACTGTTATCAATCTAACTCATATTATTAGCCATATTATGGTTATATGACCGATAGAACGACAATTACTATACTCATTACTCTTATTATTATCAATCTAACTCATATTATTAGCCATATTATGCAGATATGAGCGATAGAACGACAATTACTGTACTTATTACTCCTATTATCATCAATCTAACTCATATTATTAGCCATATTATGGTTATATGACCGATAGAACGATAATTACTATACTCATTACTCTTATTAATATCAATGTAACTCATATTATTAGCCATATTATGCTTATATGATCGATAGGACGACAATTACTATACTCATTACTCTTATTATTATCAATCTAACTCATATTATTAGCCATATTATGCTTATATGATCGATATAACGACAATTACTATATTTATTACACTCACTGTTATCAATCTAACTCATATTATTAGCCATATTATGCTTATATGATCGATAGGACGACAATTACTATACTCATTACTCTTATTATTATCAATCAAACTCATATTATTAGCCATATTATGCTTATATGATCGATAGGACGACAATTACAATACTCATTACTCTTATTATTATCAATCTTACTCATATTATTAGCCATATTATGCTTATATGATCGATATAACGACAATTACTATACTTATTACACTCACTGTTATCAATCTAACTCATATTATTAGCCATATTATGGTTATATGACCGATAGAACGACAATTACTATGCTTATTACACTCACTATTATCAATCTAACTCATATTATTAACCGTATAATGCAGATATGATCGATAGAACGACAATTACTATACTTATTACTCTTATTGTTATCAATCTAACTCATATTATTAGCCATATTATGCTTATATGATCGATAGGAGGGCAATTACTATACTCATTACTCTTATTATTATCAATCTAACTCATATTATTAGCCATATATTGCTTATATGATCGATATAACGACAATTACTATACTTATTACTCTCACTGTTATCAATCTAACTCATATTATTAGCCATATTATGGTTATATGACCGATAGAACGACAATTACTATACTCATTACTCTTATTATTATCAATCAAACTCATATTATTAGCCATATTATGCTTATTTAATCGATAGGACGACAATTACAATACTCATTACTCTTATTATTATCAATCTAACTCATATTATTAGCCATATTATGGTTATATGACCGATAGAACGACAATTACAATACTCATTACTCTTATTATTATCAATCTAACTCATATTATTATCCATATTATGCAGATATGATCGATAGAACGACAATTACTATACTTATTACTCTTATCATTATCAATCTATCTCATATTACTAGCCATATTATGGTTATATGACCGATAGAACGACAATTACTATACTTATTACTCTGATTATTATCAATCTAACTCATATTATTAGCCATATTATGCTTATATGATCGATAGAACGACAATTACTATACTTATTACTCTTATTATTATCAATCTTACTCATATTATTAGCCATATTATGCTTATATGATCGATAGGACGACAATTACTATACTCATTACTCTTAATATTATCAATCTAACTCATATTATTAGCCATATTATGCTTATATAATCGATATGACAACATTTACTATACTCATTACTCTTATTATTATCAATCTAATTCATATTATTAGCCATATTATGCTTATATGATCGATATAACGACAATTACTATACTTATTACACTCACTGTTATCAATCTAACTCATATTATTAGCCATATTATGGTTATATGACCGATAGAACGACAATTACAATGCTTATTACACTCACTATTATCAATCTAACTCATATTATTAACCATATTATGCAGATATGATCGATAGAACGACAATTACTATACTTATTACTCTTATTGTTATCAATCTAACTCATATTATTAGCCATATTATGCTTATATGATCGATAGGAGGGCAATTACTATACTCATTACTCTTATTATTATCAATCTAACTCATATTATTAGCCATATTATGCTTATATGATCGATATAACGACAATTACTATATTTATTACACTCACTGTTATCTATCTAACTCATATTATTAGCCATATTATGCTTATATGATCGATAGGACGACAATTACTATACTCATTACTCTTATTATTATCAATCAAACTCATATTATTAGCCATATTATGCTTATATGATCGATAGGACGACAATTACAATACTCATTACTCTTATTATTATCAATCTAACTCATATTTTTAGCCATATTATGCCTATATGATCGATGGGACGACAATTACTATACTCATTACTCTTATTATTATCAATCTAACTCGTATTATTAGCCATATTATGCTTATATAATCGATATGACAACATTTACTATACTCATTACTCTTATTATTATCAATCTAACTCATAATATTAGCCATATTATGCTTATATGATCGATATAACGACAATTACTATACTTATTACACTCACTGTTATCAATCTAACTCATATTATTAGCCATATTATGGTTATATGACCGATAGAACGACAATTACTATATACTTTATTACTCTTATTATTATCATTCTAACTCATATTATAAGCCATATTATGCTTATATGATCGATAGGACGACAATTGCTATACTCAATACTCTTATTATTATCAACCTAACTCATATTATTAACCATATTATGCTTATATGATCGATAGAACGACAATTACTATACTTATTACTCTTATTATTATCAATCTTACTCATATTATTAGCCATATTATGCTTATATGATCGATATAACGACAATTACTATACTTATTACACTCACTGTTATCAATCTAACTCATATTATTAGCCATATTATGGTTATATGACCGATAGAACGACAATTACTATGCTTATTACACTCACTATTATCAATCTAACTCATATTATTAACCATATTATGCAGATATGATCGATAGAACGACAATTACTATACTTATTACTCTTATTGTTATCAATCTAACTCATATTATTAGCCATATTATGCTTATATGATCGATAGGAGGGCAATTACTATACTCATTACTCTTATTATTATCAATCTAACTCATATTATTAGCCATATATTGCTTATATGATCGATATAACGACAATTACTATACTTATTACACTCACTGTTATCAATCTAACTCATATTATTAGCCATATTATGGTTATATGACCGATAGAACGACAATTACTATACTCATTACTCTTATTATTATCAATCAAACTCATATTATTAGCCATATTATGCTTATTTAATCGATAGGACGACAATTGCAATACTCATTACTCTTATTATTATCAATCTAACTCATATTATTAGCCATATTATGGTTATATGACCGATAGAACGACAATTACAATACTCATTACTCTTATTATTATCAATCTAACTCATATTATTATCCATATTATGCAGATATGATCGATAGAACGACAATTACTATACTTATTACTCTTATCATTATCAATCTATCTCATATTACTAGCCATATTATGGTTATATGACCGATAGAACGACAATTACTATACTTATTACTCTGATTATTATCAATCTAACTCATATTATTAGCCATATTATGCTTATATGATCGATAGGACGACAATTGCTATACTCATTACTCTTACTATTATCAATCTAACTCATATTATTACCCATATTATGCTTATATAATCGATATGACAACATTTACTATACTCATTACTCTTATTATTATCAATCTAACTCATAGTATTAGCCATATTATGCTTATATGATCGATATAACGACAATTACTATACTTATTACACTCAGTGTTATCAATCTAACTCATTCTATTAGCCATATTATGGTTATATGACCGATAGAACGACAATTACTATACTTATTACACTCACTATTATCAATCTAACTCATATTATTAGCCATATTATGGTTATATGACCGATAGAACGACAATTACTGTCCTTATTACTCTTATTATTATCATTCTATTCTAACTCATATTATTAGCCATATTATGCTTATATGATCGATAGAACGACAATTACTATACTTATTACTCTTATTATTATCAATCTTACTCATATTATTAGCCATATTATGCTTATATGATCGATAGGACGACAATTACTATACTCATTACTCTTAATATTATCAATCTAACTCATATTATTAGCCATATTATGCTTATATAATCGATATGACAACATTTACTATACTCATTACTCTTATTATTATCAATCTAATTCATATTATTAGCCATATTATGCTTATATGATCGATATAACGACAATTACTATACTTATTACACTCACTGTTATCAATCTAACTCATATTATTAGCCATATTATGGTTATATGACCGATAGAACGACAATTACAATGCTTATTACACTCACTATTATCAATCTAACTCATATTATTAACCATATTATGCAGATATGATCGATAGAACGACAATTACTATACTTATTACTCTTATTGTTATCAATCTAACTCATATTATTAGCCATATTATGCTTATATGATCGATAGGAGGGCAATTACTATACTCATTACTCTTATTATTATCAATCTAACTCATATTATTAGCCATATTATGCTTATATGATCGATATAACGACAATTACTATATTTATTACACTCACTGTTATCAATCTAACTCATATTATTAGCCATATTATGCTTATATGATCGATAGGACGACAATTACTATACTCATTACTCTTATTATTATCAATCAAACTCATATTATTAGCCATATTATGCTTATATGATCGATAGGACGACAATTACAATACTCATTACTCTTATTATTATCAATCTAACTCATATTTTTAGCCATATTATGCCTATATGATCGATGGGACGACAATTACTATACTCATTACTCTTATTATTATCAATCTAACTCGTATTATTAGCCATATTATGCTTATATAATCGATATGACAACATTTACTATACTCATTACTCTTATTATTATCAATCTAACTCATAATATTAGCCATATTATGCTTATATGATCGATATAACGACAATTACTATACTTATTACACTCACTGTTATCAATCTAACTCATATTATTAGCCATATTATGGTTATATGACCGATAGAACGACAATTACTATACTTATTACTCTTATTATTATCATTCTAACTCATATTATAAGCCATATTATGCTTATATGATCGATAGGACGACAATTGCTATACTCAATACTCTTATTATTATCAACCTAACTCATATTATTAACCATATTATGCTTATATGATCGATAGAACGACAATTACTATACTTATTACTCTTATTATTATCAATCTTACTCATATTATTAGCCATATTATGCTTATATGATCGATATAACGACAATTACTATACTTATTACACTCACTGTTATCAATCTAACTCATATTATTAGCCATATTATGGTTATATGACCGATAGAACGACAATTACTATGCTTATTACACTCACTATTATCAATCTAACTCATATTATTAACCATATTATGCAGATATGATCGATAGAACGACAATTACTATACTTATTACTCTTATTGTTATCAATCTAACTCATATTATTAGCCATATTATGCTTATATGATCGATAGGAGGGCAATTACTATACTCATTACTCTTATTATTATCAATCTAACTCATATTATTAGCCATATATTGCTTATATGATCGATATAACGACAATTACTATACTTATTACACTCACTGTTATCAATCTAACTCATATTATTAGCCATATTATGGTTATATGACCGATAGAACGACAATTACTATACTCATTACTCTTATTATTATCAATCAAACTCATATTATTAGCCATATTATGCTTATTTAATCGATAGGACGACAATTACAATACTCATTACTCTTATTATTATCAATCTAACTCATATTATTAGCCATATTATGGTTATATGACCGATAGAACGACAATTACAATACTCATTACTCTTATTATTATCAATCTAACTCATATTATTAACCATATTATGCAGACAAGATCGATAGAACGACAATTACTATACTTATTACTCTTATCATTATCAATCTATCTCATATTACTAGCCATATTATGGTTATATGACCGATAGAACGACAATTACTATACTTATTACTCTGATTATTATCAATCTAACTCATATTATTAGCCATATTATGCTTATATGATCGATAGGACGACAATTGCTATACTCATTACTCTTACTATTATCAATCTAACTCATATTATTAGCCATATTATGCTTATATAATCGATATAACGACAATTACTATACTTATTACACTCACTGTTATCAATCTAACTCATATTATTAGCCATATTATGGTTATATGACCGATAGAACGACAATTACTATACTTATTACACTCACTATTATCAATCTAACTCATATTATTAGCCATATTATGCTTATATGATCGATAGGACGACAATTACTATACTCAATACTCTTATTATTATCAACCTAACTCATATTATTAACCATATTATGCTTATATGATCGATAGAACGACAATTACTATACTTATTACTCTTATTATTATCAATCTTACTCATATTATTAGCCATATTATGCTTATATGATCGATAGGACGACAATTACTATACTCATTACTCTTAATATTATCAATCTAACTCATATTATTAGCCATATTATGCTTATATAATCGATATGACAGCATTTACTATACTCATTACTCTTATTATTATCAATCAAACTCATATTATTAGCCATATTATGCTTATATGATCGATATAACGACAATTACTATACTTATTACACTCACTGTTATCAACCTAACTCATATTATTAGCCATATTATGGTTATATGACCGATAGAACGACAATTACTATGCTTATTACACTCACTATTATCAATCTAACTCATATTATTAACCATATTATGCAGATATAATCGATAGAACGACCATTACTATACTTATTACTCTTATTGTTATCAATCTAACTCATATTATTAGCCATATTATGCTTATATGATCGATAGGGCGACAATTACTATACTCAATACTCTTATTATTATCAACCTAACTCATATTATTAACCATATTATGCTTATATGATCGATAGAACTACAATAACTATACTTATTACTCTTATTATTATCAATCTTACTCATATTATTAGCCATATTATGCTTATATGATCGATAGGACGACAATTACTATACTCATTACTCTTATTATTATCAATCTAACTCCTATTATTAGCCATATTATGCTTATATAATCGATATGACAACATTTACTATACTCATTACTCTTATTATTATCAATCTAACTCATAATATTAGCCATATTATGCTTACATGATCGATATAACGACAATTAGTATACTTATTACACTCACTGTTATCAATCTAACTCATATTATTAGCCATATTATGGTTATATGACCGATAGAACGACAATTACTATACTCATTACTCTTATTATTATCAATCAAACTCATATTATTAGCCATATTATGCTTATATGATCGATAGGACGACAATTACAATACTCATTACTCTTATTATTATCAATCTAACTCATATTATTAGCCATATTATGGTTATATGACCGATAGAACGACAATTACAATACTCATTTCTCTTATTATTATCAATCTAACTCATATTATTAACCATACTATGCTTATATGATCGATAGAACGACAATTACTATACTTATTACTCTTATAATTATCAATCTTACACATATTATTAGCCATATTATGCTTATATGATCGATAGGACGACAATTACTATACTCATTACTCTTATTATTATCAATCTAACTCATATTATTAACCATATTATGCTCATATGATCGATAGAACGACAATTACTATACTTATTACACTCACTGTTATCAATCCAACTCATATTATTAACCATATTATGCAGATATGATCGATGTAACGACAATTAATATACTTATTACTCTTATTATTATCAAACTAACTCATATTATTAGCCATATTATGGTTATATGACCGATAGAACGACAATTACTATACTTATTACACTCACTATTATCAATCTAACTCATATTATTAGCCATATTATGGTTATATGACCGATAGAACGACAATTACTGTCCTTATTACTCTTATTATTATCATTCTAACTCATATTATTAGCGATATTATGCTTATATGATCGATAGAACGACAATTACTATACTTATTACTCTTATTATTATCAATCTTACTCATATTATTAGCCATATTATGCTTATATGATCGATAGGACGACAATTACCATACTCATTACTCTTATTATTATCAATGTAACTGATATTATTAGCCATATTATGCTTATATGATCGATAGGACGACAATTACTGTACTCATTACTCTTACTATTATCAATTTAACTCATATTATTAGCCATATTATGCTTATATGATAGATAGAACGACAATTACTATACTTATTACACTCACTGTTATCAATCTAACTCATATTATTAGCCATATTATGGTTATATGACCGATAGAAAGACAATTACTATGCTTATTACACTCACTATTATCAATCTAACTCATATTATTAACCATATTATGCAGATATGATCGATAGAACGACAATTACTATACTTATTACTCTTATTGTTATCAATCTAACTCATATTATTAGCCATATTATGCTTATATGATCGATAGGAGGGCAATTACTATACTCATTACTCTTATTATTATCAATCTAACTCATATTATTAGCCATAGTATGCTTATATGATAGATAGAACGACAATTACTATACTTATTACACTCACTGTTATCAATCTAACTCATATTATTAGCCATATTATGGTTATATGACCGATAGAACGACAATTACTATGCTTATTACACTCACTATTATCAACCTAACTCATATTATTAACCATATTATGCTTATATGATCGATAGAACGACAATTACTATACTCATTACTCTTATTATTATCAATCTTACTCATATTATTAGCCATATTATGCTTATATGATCGATAGGACGACAATTACTATACTCATTACTCTTATTATTTTCAATCTAACTCATATTATTAGCCATATTATGCTCACATGATCGATAGAACGACAATTACTATACTTATTACACTCACTGTTATCAATCTAACTCATATTATTAGCCATATTATGGTTATATGACCGATAGAACGACAATTACTATACTCATTACTCTTATTATTATCATTCTAACTCATATTATTAGCCATATTATGCTTATATGATCGATAGGACGACAATTACTATACTCAATACTCTTATTATTATCAACCTAACTCATATTATTAACCATATTATGCTTATATGATCGATAGAACGACAATTACTATACTTATTTCTCTTATTATTATCAATCTTACTCATATTATTAGCCATATTATGCTTATATGATCGATAGGACGACAATTACTATACTCATTACTCTTATTATTATCAATCTAACTCATATTATTGGCCATATTATGCTTATATAATCGATATGACAACATTTACTATACTCATTACTCTTATTATTATCAATCTAACTCATATTATTAGCCATATTATGCTTATATGATCGATATAACGACAATGACTATACTTATTACACTCACTGTTATCAATCTAACTCATATTATTAGCCATATTATGGTTATATGACCGATAGAACGACAATTACTATGCTTATTACACTCACTGTTATCAATCTAACTCATATTATTAGCCGTATTATGCTTATATGATCGATAGGACGACAATTACTATACTCATTACTCTTATTATTATCAATCAAACTCATATTATTAGCCATATTATGCTTATATGATCGATAGGACGACAATTACAATACTCATTACTCTTATTATTATAAATCTAACTCATATTATTAGCCATATTATGGTTATATGACCGATAGAACGACAGTTACTATACTTATTACTCTGATTATTATCAATCTAACTCATATCATTAGCCATATTATGCTTATATGATCGATAGGACGACAATTGCTATACTCATTACTCTTATTATTATCAATCTAACTCATATTATTAGCCATATTATGCTTATATAATCGATATGACAACATTTACTATACTCATTACTCTTATTATTATCAATCTCACTCATAATATTAGCCATATTATGGTTATATGACCGATAGAACGACATATACTATACTCATTACTCTTATTATTATCAATCTAACTCATATTATTAGCCATATTATGGTTATATGACCGATAGAACGACAATTACAATACTCATTACTCTTATTATTATCAATCTAACTCATATTATTAACCATATTATGCAGATATGATCGATAGAAGGACAATTACTATACTTATTACTCTTATCATTATCAATCTATCTCATATTACTAGCCATATTATGCTTATATGATCGATACGACGACAATTACTATACTCATTACTCTTATTATTATCAATCTAACTCATATTATTAGCCATATTATGCTTATATGATCGATACGACGACAATTACTATACTCATTACGCTTATTATTATCAATCTAACTCATATTATTAGCCATATTATGCTTATATGATCGATAGGACGACAATTACTATACTCATTACTCTTATTATTATCAATCTAACTCATATTATTAGAAATATTATGCTTATATGATCGATAGAACGACAATTACTATACTTATTACTCTTATTATTATCAATCTAACTCATATTATTAGCCATATTATGCTTATATGATCGATAGGACGACAATTACTATACTCATTACTCTTATTATTATCAATCTAACTCATATTATTAGCCATATTATGCTTATATGATCGATATAACGACAATGACTATACTTATTACACTCACTGTTATCAATCTAACTCATATTATTAGCCATATTATGGTTATATGACCGATAGAACGACAATTACTATGCTTATTACACTCACTATTATCAATCTAACTCATATTATTAACCATATTATGCAGATATGATCGATAGGACGACAATTACTATACCCATTACTCTTATTATTATCTATCTAACTCATATTATTAGAAATATTATGCTTATATGATCGATAGAACGACAATTACTATACTTATTACTCTTATTATTATCAATCTAACTCATATTATTAGAAATATTATGCTTATATGATCGATAGGAGGGCAATTACTATACTCATTACTCTTATTATTATCAATCTAACTCATATTATTAGCCATAGTATGCTTATATGATAGATAGAACGACAATTACTATACTTATTACACTCACTGTTATCAATCTAACTCATATTATTAGCCATATTATGGTTATATGACCGATAGAACGACAATTACTATGCTTATTACACTCACTATTATCAACCTAACTCATATTATTAACCATATTATGCTTATATGATCGATAGAACGACAATTACTATACTCATTACTCTTATTATTATCAATCTTACTCATATTATTAGCCATATTATGCTTATATGATCGATAGGACGACAATTACTATACTCATTACTCTTATTATTTTCAATCTAACTCATATTATTAGCCATATTATGCTCACATGATCGATAGAACGACAATTACTATACTTATTACACTCACTGTTATCAATCTAACTCATATTATTAGCCATATTATGGTTATATGACCGATAGAACGACAATTACTATACTCATTACTCTTATTATTATCAATCTAACTCAAATTATTAGCCATATTATGCAGATATGATCGATAGAACGACAATTACTATACTTATTACTCTTATTATCATCAATCTAACTCATATTATTAGCCATATTATGGTTATATGACCGATAGAACGACAATTACTATACTTATTACTCTTATTAATATCAATGTAACTCATATTATTAGCCATATTATGCTTATATGATCGATAGGACGACAATTACCATACTCATTACTCTTATTATTATCAATGTAACTGATATTATTAGCCATATTATGCTTATATGATCGATAGGACGACAATTACTGTACTCATTACTCTTACTATTATCAATTTAACTCATATTATTAGCCATATTATGCTTATATGATAGATAGAACGACAATTACTATACTTATTACACTCACTGTTATCAATCTAACTCATATTATTAGCCATATTATGGTTATATGACCGATAGAACGACAATTACTATGCTTATTACACTCACTATTATCAATCTAACTCATATTATTAACCATATTATGCAGATATGATCGATAGAACGACAATTACTATACTTATTACTCTTATTGTTATCAATCTAACTCATATTATTAGCCATATTATGCTTATATGATCGATAGGAGGGCAATTACTATACTCATTACTCTTATTATTATCAATCTAACTCATATTATTAGCCATAGTATGCTTATATGATAGATAGAACGACAATTACTATACTTATTACACTCACTGTTATCAATCTAACTCATATTATTAGCCATATTATGGTTATATGACCGATAGAACGACAATTACTATGCTTATTACACTCACTATTATCAACCTAACTCATATTATTAACCATATTATGCTTATATGATCGATAGAACGACAATTACTATACTCATTACTCTTATTATTATCAATCTTACTCATATTATTAGCCATATTATGCTTATATGATCGATAGGACGACAATTACTATACTCATTACTCTTATTATTTTCAATCTAACTCATATTATTAGCCATATTATGCTCACATGATCGATAGAACGACAATTACTATACTTATTACACTCACTGTTATCAATCTAACTCATATTATTAGCCATATTATGGTTATATGACCGATAGAACGACAATTACTATACTCATTACTCTTATTATTATCATTCTAACTCATATTATTAGCCATATTATGCTTATATGATCGATAGGACGACAATTACTATACTCAATACTCTTATTATTATCAACCTAACTCATATTATTAACCATATTATGCTTATATGATCGATAGAACGACAATTACTATACTTATTTCTCTTATTATTATCAATCTTACTCATATTATTAGCCATATTATGCTTATATGATCGATAGGACGACAATTACTATACTCATTACTCTTATTATTATCAATCTAACTCATATTATTGGCCATATTATGCTTATATAATCGATATGACAACATTTACTATACTCATTACTCTTATTATTATCAATCTAACTCATATTATTAGCCATATTATGCTTATATGATCGATATAACGACAATGACTATACTTATTACACTCACTGTTATCAATCTAACTCATATTATTAGCCATATTATGGTTATATGACCGATAGAACGACAATTACTATGCTTATTACACTCACTATTATCAATCTAACTCATATTATTAACCATATTATGCAGATATGATCGATAGGACGACAATTACTATACCCATTACTCTTATTATTATCTATCTAACTCATATTATTAGCCATATTATGCTTATATGATCGATATAACGACAATTACTATACTTATTACACTCACTGTTATCAATCTAACTCATATTATTAGCCGTATTATGCTTATATGATCGATAGGACGACAATTACTATACTCATTACTCTTATTATTATCAATCAAACTCATATTATTAGCCATATTATGCTTATATGATCGATAGGACGACAATTACAATACTCATTACTCTTATTATTATTAATCTAACTCATATTATTAGCCATATTATGGTTATATGACCGATAGAACGACAGTTACTATACTTATTACTCTGATTATTATCAATCTAACTCATATCATTAGCCATATTATGCTTATATGATCGATAGGACGACAATTGCTATACTCATTACTCTTATTATTATCAATCTAACTCATATTATTAGCCATATTATGCTTATATAATCGATATGACAACATTTACTATACTCATTACTCTTATTATTATCAATCTCACTCATAATATTAGCCATATTATGGTTATATGACCGATAGAACGACATATACTATACTCATTACTCTTATTATTATCAATCTAACTCATATTATTAGCCATATTATGGTTATATGACCGATAGAACGACAATTACAATACTCATTACTCTTATTATTATCAATCTAACTCATATTATTAACCATATTATGCAGATATGATCGATAGAAGGACAATTACTATACTTATTACTCTTATCATTATCAATCTATCTCATATTACTAGCCATATTATGCTTATATGATCGATACGACGACAATTACTATACTCATTACTCTTATTATTATCAATCTAACTCATATTATTAGCCATATTATGCTTATATGATCGATACGACGACAATTACTATACTCATTACGCTTATTATTATCAATCTAACTCATATTATTAGCCATATTATGCTTACATGATCGATAGGACGACAATTACTATACTCATTACTCTTATTATTATCAATCTAACTCATATTATTAGAAATATTATGCTTATATGATCGATAGAACGACAATTACTATACTTATTACTCTTATTATTATCAATCTAACTCATATTATTAGCCATATTATGCTTATATGATCGATAGGACGACAATTACTATACTCATTACTCTTATTATTATCAATCTAACTCATATTATTAGCCATATTATGCTTATATGATCGATATAACGACAATGACTATACTTATTACACTCACTGTTATCAATCTAACTCATATTATTAGCCATATTATGGTTATATGACCGATAGAACGACAATTACTATGCTTATTACACTCACTATTATCAATCTAACTCATATTATTAACCATATTATGCAGATATGATCGATAGGACGACAATTACTATACCCATTACTCTTATTATTATCTATCTAACTCATATTATTAGCCATATTATGCTTATATGATCGATATAACGACAATTACTGTACTTATTACACTCACTGTTATCAATCTAACTCATATTATTAGCCGTATTATGCTTATATGATCGATAGGACGACAATTACTATACTCATTACTCTTATTATTATCAATCAAACTCATATTATTAGCCATATTATGCTTATATGATCGATAGGACGACAATTACAATACTCATTACTCTTATTATTATTAATCTAACTCATATTATTAGCCATATTATGGTTATATGACCGATAGAACGACAATTACAATACTCATTACTCTTATTATTATCAATCTAACTCATATTATTAACCATATTATGCAGATATGATCGATAGAACGACAATTACTATACTTATTACTCTTATTATTATCAATCTAACTCATATTACTAGCCATATTATGGTTATATGACCGATAGAACGACAGTTACTATACTTATTACTCTGATTATTATCAATCTAACTCATATTATTAGCCATATTATGCTTATATGATCGATAGGACGACAATTGCTATACTCATTACTCTTATTATTATCAATCTAACTCATATTATTTGCCATATTATGCTTATATAATCGATATGACAACATTTACTATACTCATTACTCTTATTATTATCAATCTAACTCATAATATTAGCCATATTATGGTTATATGACCGATAGAACGACATATACTATACTCATTACTCTTATTATTATCAATCTAACTCATATTATTAGCCATATTATGGTTATATGACCGATAGAACGACAATTACAATACTCATTACTCTTATTATTATCAATCTAACTCATATTATTAGCCATATTATGGTTATATGACCGATAGAACGACAATTACAATACTCATTACTCTTATTATTATCAATCTAACTCATATTATTAACCATATTAAGCAGATATGATCGATAGAAGGACAATTACTATACTTATTACTCTTATCATTATCAATCTATCTCATATTACTAGCCATATTATGCTTATATGATCGACACGACGACAATTACTATACTCATTACTCTTATTATTATCAATCTAACTCATATTATTAGCCATATTATGCTTATATGATCGATACGACGACAATTACTATACTCATTACGCTTATTATTATCAATCTAACTCATATTATTAGCCATATTATGCTTATATGATCGATAGGACGACAATTACTATACTCATTACTCTCATTATTATCAATCTAACTCATATTATTAGAAATATTATGCTTATATGATCGATAGAACGACAATTACTATACTTATTACTCTTATTATTATCAATCTAACTCATATTATTAGCCATATTATGCTTATATGATCGATAGGACGACAATTACTATACTCATTACTCTTATTATTATCAATCTAACTCATATTATTAGCCATATTGTGCTCATATGATCGATAGAACGACAATTACTATACTTATTACACTCACTGTTATCAATCCAACTCATATTATTAACAATATTATGCAGATATGATCGATATAACGACAATTACTATACTTATTACACTCACTGTTATCAATCAGACTCATATTATTAGCCACATTATGGTTATATGACCGATAGAACGACAATTACAATACTTATTAATCTTATTATTATCAATCTAACTCATATTATTAGCCATATTATGCTTATATGATCGATAGAATGACAATTACTATATTTATTACACTTATTATTATCAATCTAACTCATATTATAAGCCATATTATGCTTATATGATCGATAGGACGACAATTACTATTCTCATTACTCTTATTATTATCAATCTAACTCATATTATTAGCCATATTATGCTTACATGATCGATAGTACGACAATTACTATACTCATTACTCTTATTATTATCAACCTAACTCATATTATTAGCCATATTATGCTTATATGATCGATACGACGACAATTACTATACTCATTACTCTTATTATTATCAATCTAACTCATATTATTAGCCATATTATGCTTATATGATCGATACGACGACAATTACTATACTCATTACTCTTATTATTATCAATCTAACTCATATTATTAGCCATATTATGCTTATATGATCGATAGAACGACAATTACTATACTCATTACTCTTATTATTATCAATCTAACTCATATTATTAGCCATATTATGCAGATATGATCGATAGAACGACAATTACTATACTTATTACTCTTATTATCATCAATCTAACTCATATTATTAGCCATATTATGGTTATATGACCGATAGAACGACAATTACTATACTTATTACTCTTATTATTATCAATCTAACTCATATTATTAGCCATATTATGCTTACATGATCGATAGTACGACAATTACTATACTCATTACTCTTATTATTATCAACCTAACTCATATTATTAGCCATATTATGCTTATATGATCGATACGACGACAATTACTATACTCATTACTCTTATTATTATCAATCTAACTCATATTATTAGCCATATTATGCTTATATGATCGATACGACGACAATTACTATACTCATTACTCTTATTATTATCAATCTAACTCATATTATTAGCCATATTATGCTTATATGATCGATAGAACGACAATCACTACACTTATTACACTTATTATTATCAATCTAACTCATATTATTAGCCATATTATGCTTATATGATCGATAGAACGACAATTACTATACTCATTACTCTTATTATTATCAATCTAACTCATATTATTAGCCATATTATGCAGATATGATCGATAGAACGACAATTACTATACTTATTACTCTTATTATCATCAATCTAACTCATATTATTAGCCATATTATGCTTATATGATCGATAGGACGACAATTACAATACTCATTACTCTTATTATTATCAATCTAACTCATATTATTAGCCATGTTATGGTTATATAACCGATAGAACGACAATTACAATACTCATTACTCTTATTATTATCAATCTAACTCATATTATTAACCATATTATGCAGATATGATCGATAGAACGACAATTACTATACTTATTACACTCACTGTTATCAATCTAACTCATATTATTAGCCATATTATGGTTATATGACCGATAGAACGACAATTACTATACTCATTACTCTTATTATTATCATTCTAACTCATATTATTAGCCATATTATGCTTATATGATCGATATAACGACAATTACTATACTTATTACACTCACTGTTATCAATCTAACTCATATTATTAGCCATATTATGGTTATATGACCGATAGAACGACAATTACTATGCTTATTACACTCACTATTATCAATCTAACTCATATTATTAACCGTATTATGCAGATATGATCGATAGAACGACAATTACTATACTTATTACTCTTATTGTTATCAATCTAACTCATATTATTAGCCATATTATGCTTATATGATCGATAGGAGGGCAATTACTATACTCATTACTCTTATTATTATCAATCTAACTCATATTATTAGCCATATATTGCTTATATGATCGATATAACGACAATTACTATACTTATTACACTCACTGTTATCAATCTAACTCATATTATTAGCCATATTATGGTTATATGACCGATAGAACGACAATTACTATACTCATTACTCTTATTATTATCAATCAAACTCATATTATTAGCCATATTATGCTTATTTAATCGATAGGACGACAATTACAATACTCATTACTCTTATTATTATCAATCTAACTCATATTATTAGCCATATTATGGTTATATGACCGATAGAACGACAATTACAATACTCATTACTCTTATTATTATCAATCTAACTCATATTATTATCCATATTATGCAGATATGATCGATAGAACGACAATTACTATACTTATTACTCTTATCATTATCAATCTATCTCATATTACTAGCCATATTATGGTTATATGACCGATAGAACGACAATTACTATACTTATTACTCTGATTATTATCAATCTAACTCATATTATTAGCCATATTATGCTTATATGATCGATAGGACGACAATTGCTATACTCATTACTCTTACTATTATCAATCTAACTCATATTATTAGCCATATTATGCTTATATAATCGATATGACAACATTTACTATACTCATTACTCTTATTATTATCAATCTAACTCATAGTATTAGCCATATTATGCTTATATGATCGATATAACGACAATTACTATACTTATTACACTCACTGTTATCAATCTAACTCATATTATTAGCCATATTATGGTTATATGACCGATAGAACGACAATTACTATACTTATTACACTCACTATTATCAATCTAACTCATATTATTAGCCATATTATGGTTATATGACCGATAGAACGACAATTACTGTCCTTATTACTCTTATTATTATCATTCTAACTCATATTATTAGCCATATTATGCTTATATGATCGATAGAACGACAATTACTATACTTATTACTCTTATTATTATCAATCTTACTCATATTATTAGCCATATTATGCTTATATGATCGATAGGACGACAATTACTATACTCATTACTCTTAATATTATCAATCTAACTCATATTATTAGCCATATTATGCTTATATAATCGATATGACAACATTTACTATACTCATTACTCTTATTATTATCAATCTAATTCATATTATTAGCCATATTATGCTTATATGATCGATATAACGACAATTACTATACTTATTACACTCACTGTTATCAATCTAACTCATATTATTAGCCATATTATGGTTATATGACCGATAGAACGACAATTACAATGCTTATTACACTCACTATTATCAATCTAACTCATATTATTAACCATATTATGCAGATATGATCGATAGAACGACAATTACTATACTTATTACTCTTATTGTTATCAATCTAACTCATATTATTAGCCATATTATGCTTATATGATCGATAGGAGGGCAATTACTATACTCATTACTCTTATTATTATCAATCTAACTCATATTATTAGCCATATTATGCTTATATGATCGATATAACGACAATTACTATATTTATTACACTCACTGTTATCAATCTAACTCATATTATTAGCCATATTATGCTTATATGATCGATAGGACGACAATTACTATACTCATTACTCTTATTATTATCAATCAAACTCATATTATTAGCCATATTATGCTTATATGATCGATAGGACGACAATTACAATACTCATTACTCTTATTATTATCAATCTAACTCATATTTTTAGCCATATTATGCCTATATGATCGATGGGACGACAATTACTATACTCATTACTCTTATTATTATCAATCTAACTCGTATTATTAGCCATATTATGCTTATATAATCGATATGACAACATTTACTATACTCATTACTCTTATTATTATCAATCTAACTCATAATATTAGCCATATTATGCTTATATGATCGATATAACGACAATTACTATACTTATTACACTCACTGTTATCAATCTAACTCATATTATTAGCCATATTATGGTTATATGACCGATAGAACGACAATTACTATACTTATTACTCTTATTATTATCATTCTAAATCATATTATAAGCCATATTATGCTTATATGATCGATAGGACGACAATTGCTATACTCAATACTCTTATTATTATCAACCTAACTCATATTATTAACCATATTATGCTTATATGATCGATATAACGACAATTACTATACTTATTACACTCACTGTTATCAATCTAACTCATATTATTAGCCATATTATGGTTATATGACCGATAGAACGACAATTACTATGCTTATTACACTCACTATTATCAATCTAACTCATATTATTAACCATATTATGCAGATATGATCGATAGAACGACAATTACTATACTTATTACTCTTATTGTTATCAATCTAACTCATATTATTAGCCATATTATGCTTATATGATCGATAGGAGGGCAATTACTATACTCATTACTCTTATTATTATCAATCTAACTCATATTATTAGCCATATATTGCTTATATGATCGATATAACGACAATTACTATACTTATTACACTCACTGTTATCAATCTAACTCATATTATTAGCCATATTATGGTTATATGACCGATAGAACGACAATTACTATACTCATTACTCTTATTATTATCAATCAAACTCATATTATTAGCCATATTATGCTTATTTAATCGATAGGACGACAATTACAATACTCATTACTCTTATTATTATCAATCTAACTCATATTATTAGCCATATTATGGTTATATGACCGATAGAACGACAATTACAATACTCATTACTCTTATTATTATCAATCTAACTCATATTATTATCCATATTATGCAGATATGATCGATAGAACGACAATTACTATACTTATTACTCTTATCATTATCAATCTATCTCATATTACTAGCCATATTATGGTTATATGACCGATAGAACGACAATTACTATACTTATTACTCTGATTATTATCAATCTAACTCATATTATTAGCCATATTATGCTTATATGATCGATAGGACGACAATTGCTATACTCATTACTCTTACTATTATCAATCTAACTCATATTATTAGCCATATTATGCTTATATAATCGATATGACAACATTTACTATACTCATTACTCTTATTATTATCAATCTAACTCATAGTATTAGCCATATTATGCTTATATGATCGATATAACGACAATTACTATACTTATTACACCCACTGTTATCAATCTAACTCATATTATTAGCCATATTATGGTTATATGACCGATAGAACGACAATTACTATACTTATTACACTCACTATTATCAATCTAACTCATATTATTAGCCATATTATGGTTATATGACCGATAGAACGACAATTACTGTCCTTATTACTCTTATTATTATCATTCTAACTCATATTATTAGCCATATTATGCTTATATGATCGATAGAACGACAATTACTATACTTATTACTCTTATTATTATCAATCTTACTCATATTATTAGCCATATTATGCTTATATGATCGATAGGACGACAATTACTATACTCATTACTCTTAATATTATCAATCTAACTCATATTATTAGCCATATTATGCTTATATAATCGATATGACAACATTTACTATACTCATTACTCTTATTATTATCAATCTAATTCATATTATTAGCCATATTATGCTTATATGATCGATATAACGACAATTACTATACTTATTACACTCACTGTTATCAATCTAACTCATATTATTAGCCATATTATGGTTATATGACCGATAGAACGACAATTACAATGCTTATTACACTCACTATTATCAATCTAACTCATATTATTAACCATATTATGCAGATATGATCGATAGAACGACAATTACTATACTTATTACTCTTATTGTTATCAATCTAACTCATATTATTAGCCATATTATGCTTATATGATCGATAGGAGGGCAATTACTATACACATTACTCTTATTATTATCAATCTAACTCATATTATTAGGCATATATTGCTTATATGATCGATATAACGACAATTACTATACTTATTACACTCACTGTTATCAATCTAACTCATATTATTAGCCATATTATGGTTATATGACCGATAGAACGACAATTACTATACTCATTACTCTTATTAAAATCAATCTAACTCATATTATTAGCCTTATTATGCTTATATGATCGATAGGACGACAATTACTATACTCATTACTCTTACTATTATCAATTTAACTCATATTATTAGCCATTTTATGCTTATATGATAGATAGGACGACAATTACTATACTCATTTCTCTTATTATTATCAATCTAACTCATATTATTAGCCATATTATGCTTATATGATCGATAGGACGACAATTACTATACCCATTACTCTTATTATTATCAATCTAACTCATATTATTAGCCATATTATGCTTATATGATCGATATAACGACAATTACTATACTTATTACACTCACTGTTTTCAATCTAACTCATATTATTAGCCATATTATGCTTATTTGATCGATAGGACGACAATTACAATACTCATTACTCTTATTATTATCAATCTAACTCATATTATTAGCCATATTATGGTTATATGACCGATAGAACGACAATTACAATACTCATTACTCTTATTATTATCAATCTAACTCATATTATTAACCATATTATGCAGATATGATCGATAGAACGACAATTACTATACTTATTACTCTTATCATTATCAATCTATCTCATATTACTAGCCATATTATGGTTATATGACCGATAGAACGACAATTACTATACTTATTACTCTGATTATTATCAATCTAACTCATATTATTAGCCATATTATGCTTATATGATCGATAGGACGACAATTGCTATACTCATTACTCTTACTATTATCAATCTAACTCATATTATTAGCCATATTATGCTTATATAATCGATATAACGACAATTACTATACTTATTACACTCACTGTTATCAATCTAACTCATATTATTAGCCATATTATGGTTATATGACCGATAGAACGACAATTACTATACTTATTACACTCACTATTATCAATCTAACTCATATTATTAGCCATATTATGCTTATATGATCGATAGGACGACAATTACTATACTCAATACTCTTATTATTATCAACCTAACTCATATTATTAACCATATTATGCTTATATGATCGATAGAACGACAATTACTATACTTATTACTCTTATTATTATCAATCTTACTCATATTATTAGCCATATTATGCTTATATGATCGATAGGACGACAATTACTATACTCATTACTCTTAATATTATCAATCTAACTCATATTATTAGCCATATTATGCTTATATAATCGATATGACAGCATTTACTATACTCATTACTCTTATTATTATCAATCAAACTCATATTATTAGCCATATTATGCTTATATGATCGATATAACGACAATTACTATACTTATTACACTCACTGTTATCAACCTAACTCATATTATTAGCCATATTATGGTTATATGACCGATAGAACGACAATTACTATGCTTATTACACTCACTATTATCAATCTAACTCATATTATTAACCATATTATGCAGATATAATCGATAGAACGACCATTACTATACTTATTACTCTTATTGTTATCAATCTAACTCATATTATTAGCCATATTATGCTTATATGATCGATAGGGCGACAATTACTATACTCAATACTCTTATTATTATCAACCTAACTCATATTATTAACCATATTATGCTTATATGATCGATAGAACTACAATTACTATACTTATTACTCTTATTATTATCAATCTTACTCATATTATTAGCCATATTATGCTTATATGATCGATAGGACGACAATTACTATACTCATTACTCTTATTATTATCAATCTAACTCCTATTATTAGCCATATTATGCTTATATAATCGATATGACAACATTTACTATACTCATTACTCTTATTATTATCAATCTAACTCATAATATTAGCCATATTATGCTTACATGATCGATATAACGACAATTACTATACTTATTACACTCACTGTTATCAATCTAACTCATATTATTAGCCATATTATGGTTATATGACCGATAGAACGACAATTACTATACTCATTACTCTTATTATTATCAATCAAACTCATATTATTAGCCATATTATGCTTATATGATCGATAGGACGACAATTACAATACTCATTACTCTTATTATTATCAATCTAACTCATATTATTAGCCATATTATGGTTATATGACCGATAGAACGACAATTACAATACTCATTTCTCTTATTATTATCAATCTAACTCATATTATTAACCATACTATGCTTATATGATCGATAGAACGACAATTACTATACTTATTACTCTTATAATTATCAATCTTACACATATTATTAGCCATATTATGCTTATATGATCGATAGGACGACAATTACTATACTCATTACTCTTATTATTATCAATCTAACTCATATTATTAGCCATATTATGCTTATATGATCGATACGACGACAATTACTATACTCATTACGCTTATTATTATCAATCTAACTCATATTATTAGCCATATTATGCTTATATGATCGATAGGACGACAATTACTATACTCATTACTCTCATTATTATCAATCTAACTCATATTATTAGAAATATTATGCTTATATGATCGATAGAACGACAATTACTATACTTATTACTCTTATTATTATCAATCTAACTCATATTATTAGCCATATTATGCTTATATGATCGATAGGACGACAATTACTATACTCATTACTCTTATTATTATCAATCTAACTCATATTATTAGCCATATTGTGCTCATATGATCGATAGAACGACAATTACTATACTTATTACACTCACTGTTATCAATCCAACTCATATTATTAACAATATTATGCAGATATGATCGATATAACGACAATTACTATACTTATTACACTCACTGTTATCAATCAGACTCATATTATTAGCCATATTATGGTTATATGACCGATAGAACGACAATTACAATACTTATTAATCTTATTATTATCAATCTAACTCATATTATTAGCCATATTATGCTTATATGATCGATAGAATGACAATTACTATACTTATTACACTTATTATTATCAATCTAACTCATATTATAAGCCATATTATGCTTATATGATCGATAGGACGACAATTACTATTCTCATTACTCTTATTATTATCAATCTAACTCATATTATTAGCCATATTATGCTTACATGATCGATAGTACGACAATTACTATACTCATTACTCTTATTATTATCAACCTAACTCATATTATTAGCCATATTATGCTTATATGATCGATACGACGACAATTACTATACTTATTACACTCACTGTTATCAATCTAACTCATATTATTAGCCATATTATGGTTATATGACCGATAGAACGACAATTACTATACTTATTACTCTTATTATTATCATTCTAACTCATATTATAAGCCATATTATGCTTATATGATCGATAGGACGACAATTGCTATACTCAATACTCTTATTATTATCAACCTAACTCATATTATTAACCATATTATGCTTATATGATCGATATAACGACAATTACTATACTTATTACACTCACTGTTATCAATCTAACTCATATTATTAGCCATATTATGGTTATGTGACCGATAGAACGACAATTACTATGCTTATTACACTCACTATTATCAATCTAACTCATATTATTAACCATATTATGCAGATATGATCGATAGAACGACAATTACTATACTTATTACTCTTATTGTTATCAATCTAACTCATATTATTAGCCATATTATGCTTATATGATCGATAGGAGGGCAATTACTATACTCATTACTCTTATTATTATCAATCTAACTCATATTATTAGCCATATATTGCTTATATGATCGATATAACGACAATTACTATACTTATTACACTCACTGTTATCAATCTAACTCATATTATTAGCCATATTATGGTTATATGACCGATAGAACGACAATTACTATACTCATTACTCTTATTATTATCAATCAAACTCATATTATTAGCCATATTATGCTTATTTAATCGATAGGACGACAATTACAATACTCATTACTCTTATTATTATCAATCTAACTCATATTATTAGCCATATTATGGTTATATGACCGATAGAACGACAATTACAATACTCATTACTCTTATTATTATCAATTTAACTCATATTATTATCCATATTATGCAGATATGATCGATAGAACGACAATTACTATACTTATTACTCTTATCATTATCAATCTAACTCATATTACTAGCCATATTATGGTTATATGACCGATAGAACGACAATTACTATACTTATTACTCTGATTATTATCAATCTAACTCATATTATTAGCCATATTATGCTTATATGATCGATAGGACGACAATTGCTATACTCATTACTCTTACTATTATCAATCTAACTCATATTATTAGCCATATTATGCTTATATAATCGATATGACAACATTTACTATACTCATTACTCTTATTATTATCAATCTAACTCATAGTATGAGCCATATTATGCTTATATGATCGATATAACGACAATTACTATACTTATTACACCCACTGTTATCAATCTAACTCATATTATTAGCCATATTATGGTTATATGACCGATAGAACGACAATTACTATACTTATTACACTCACTATTATCAATCTAACTCATATTATTAGCCATATTATGGTTATATGACCGATAGAACGACAATTACTGTCCTTATTACTCTTATTATTATCATTCTAACTCATATTATTAGCCATATTATGCTTATATGATCGATAGAACGACAATTACTATACTTATTACTCTTATTATTATCAATCTTACTCATATTATTAGCCATATTATGCTTATATGATCGATAGGACGACAATTACTATACTCATTACTCTTAATATTATCAATCTAACTCATATTATTAGCCATATTATGCTTATATAATCGATATGACAACATTTACTATACTCATTACTCTTATTATTATCAATCTAATTCATATTATTAGCCATATTATGCTTATATGATCGATATAACGACAATTACTATACTTATTACACTCACTGTTATCAATCTAACTCATATTATTAGCCATATTATGGTTATATGACCGATAGAACGACAATTACAATGCTTATTACACTCACTATTATCAATCTAACTCATATTATTAACCATATTATGCAGATATGATCGATAGAACGACAATTACTATACTTATTACTCTTATTGTTATCAATCTAACTCATATTATTAGCCATATTATGCTTATATGATCGATAGGAGGGCAATTACTATACTCATTACTCTTATTATTATCAATCTAACTCATATTATTAGGCATATATTGCTTATATGATCGATATAACGACAATTACTATACTTATTACACTCACTGTTATCAATCTAACTCATATTATTAGCCATATTATGGTTATATGACCGATAGAACGACAATTACTATACTCATTACTCTTATTAAAATCAATCTAACTCATATTATTAGCCTTATTATGCTTATATGATCGATAGGACGACAATTACTATACTCATTACTCTTACTATTATCAATTTAACTCATATTATTAGCCATTTTATGCTTATATGATAGATAGGACGACAATTACTATACTCATTTCTCTTATTATTATCAATCTAACTCATATTATTAGCCATATTATGCTTATATGATCGATAGGACGACAATTACTATACCCATTACTCTTATTATTATCAATCTAACTCATATTATTAGCCATATTATGCTTATATGATCGATATAACGACAATTACTATACTTATTACACTCACTGTTTTCAATCTAACTCATATTATTAGCCATATTATGCTTATTTGATCGATAGGACGACAATTACAATACTCATTACTCTTATTATTATCAATCTAACTCATATTATTAGCCATATTATGGTTATATGACCGATAGAACGACAATTACAATACTCATTACTCTTATTATTATCAATCTAACTCATATTATTAACCATATTATGCAGATATGATCGATAGAACGACAATTACTATACTTATTACTCTTATCATTATCAATCTATCTCATATTACTAGCCATATTATGGTTATATGACCGATAGAACGACAATTACTATACTTATTACTCTGATTATTATCAATCTAACTCATATTATTAGCCATATTATGCTTATATGATCGATAGGACGACAATTGCTATACTCATTACTCTTACTATTATCAATCTAACTCATATTATTAGCCATATTATGCTTATATAATCGATATAACGACAATTACTATACTTATTACACTCACTGTTATCAATCTAACTCATATTATTAGCCATATTATGGTTATATGACCGATAGAACGACAATTACTATACTTATTACACTCACTATTATCAATCTAACTCATATTATTAGCCATATTATGCTTATATGATCGATAGGACGACAATTACTATACTCAATACTCTTATTATTATCAACCTAACTCATATTATTAACCATATTATGCTTATATGATCGATAGAACGACAATTACTATACTTATTACTCTTATTATTATCAATCTTACTCATATTATTAGACATATTATGCTTATATGATCGATAGGACGACAATTACTATACTCATTACTCTTAATATTATCAATCTAACTCATATTATTAGCCATATTATGCTTATATAATCGATATGACAGCATTTACTATACTCATTACTCTTATTATTATCAATCAAACTCATATTATTAGCCATATTATGCTTATATGATCGATATAACGACAATTACTATACTTATTACACTCACTGTTATCAACCTAACTCATATTATTAGCCATATTATGGTTATATGACCGATAGAACGACAATTACTATGCTTATTACACTCACTATTATCAATCTAACTCATATTATTAACCATATTATGCAGATATAATCGATAGAACGACCATTACTATACTTATTACTCTTATTGTTATCAATCTAACTCATATTATTAGCCATATTATGCTTATATGATCGATAGGGCGACAATTACTATACTCAATACTCTTATTATTATCAACCTAACTCATATTATTAACCATATTATGCTTATATGATCGATAGAACTACAATTACTATACTTATTACTCTTATTATTATCAATCTTACTCATATTATTAGCCATATTATGCTTATATGATCGATAGGACGACAATTACTATACTCATTACTCTTATTATTATCAATCTAACTCCTATTATTAGCCATATTATGCTTATATAATCGATATGACAACATTTACTATACTCATTACTCTTATTATTATCAATCTAACTCATAATATTAGCCATATTATGCTTACATGATCGATATAACGACAATTACTATACTTATTACACTCACTGTTATCAATCTAACTCATATTATTAGCCATATTATGGTTATATGACCGATAGAACGACAATTACTATACTCATTACTCTTATTATTATCAATCAAACTCATATTATTAGCCATATTATGCTTATATGATCGATAGGACGACAATTACAATACTCATTACTCTTATTATTATCAATCTAACTCATATTATTAGCCATATTATGGTTATATGACCGATAGAACGACAATTACAATACTCATTTCTCTTTTTATTATCAATCTAACTCATATTATTAACCATACTATGCTTATATGATCGATAGAACGACAATTACTATACTTATTACTCTTATAATTATCAATCTTACACATATTATTAGCCATATTATGCTTATATGATCGATAGGACGACAATTACTATACTCATTACTCTTATTATTATCAATCTAACTCATATTATTAACCATATTATGCTCATATGATCGATAGAACGACAATTACTATACTTATTACACTCACTGTTATCAATCCAACTCATATTATTAACCATATTATGCAGATATGATCGATGTAACGACAATTAATATACTTATTACTCTTATTATTATCAATCTAACTCATATTATTAGCCATATTATGCTTATATGATCGATATAACGACAATTACTATACTTATTATACTCACTGTTATCAATCTAACTCATATTATTAGCCATATTATGGTTATATGACCGATAGAACGATAATTACTATACTCATTACTCTTATTATAATCAATCTAACTCATATTATTAGCCATATTATGCAGATATGATCGATAGAACGACAATTACTATACTTATTACTCCTATTATCATCAATCTAACTCATATTATTAGCCATATTATGGTTATATGACCGATAGAACGACAATTACTATACTTATTATACTCACTGTTATCAATCTAACTCATATTATTAGCCATATTATGGTTATATGACCGATAGAACGACAATTACTATACTCATTACTCTTATTATTATCAATCTAACTCATATTATTAGCCATATTATGCAGATATGAGCGATAGAACGACAATTACTATACTTATTACTCCTATTATCATCAATCTAACTCATATTATTAGCCATATTATGGTTATATGACCGATAGAACGACAATTACTATACTCATTACTCTTATTAATATCAATGTAACTCATATTATTAGCCATATTATGCTTATATGATCGATAGGACGACAATTACTATACTCATTACTCTTATTATTATCAATCTAACTCATATTATTAGCCATATTATGCTTATATGATCGATATAACGACAATTACTATATTTATTACACTCACTGTTATCAATCTAACTCATATTATTAGCCATATTATGCTTATATGATCGATAGGACGACAATTACTATACTCATTACTCTTATTATTATCAATCAAACTCATATTATTAGCCATATTATGCTTATATGATCGATAGGACGACAATTACAATACTCATTACTCTTATTATTATCAATCTAACTCATATTTTTAGCCATATTATGCCTATATGATCGATGGGACGACAATTACTATACTCATTACTCTTATTATTATCAATCTAACTCGTATTATTAGCCATATTATGCTTATATAATCGATATGACAACATTTACTATACTCATTACTCTTATTATTATCAATCTAACTCATAATATTAGCCATATTATGCTTATATGATCGATATAACGACAATTACTATACTTATTACACTCACTGTTATCAAACTAACTCATATTATTAGCCATATTATGGTTATATGACCGATAGAACGACAATTACTATACTTATTACACTCACTATTATCAATCTAACTCATATTATTAGCCATATTATGGTTATATGACCGATAGAACGACAATTACTGTCCTTATTACTCTTATTATTATCATTCTAACTCATATTATTAGCCATATTATGCTTATATGATCGATAGAACGACAATTACTATACTTATTACTCTTATTATTATCAATCTTACTCATATTATTAGCCATATTATGCTTATATGATCGATAGGACGACAATTACTATACTCATTACTCTTAATATTATCAATCTAACTCATATTATTAGCCATATTATGCTTATATAATCGATATGACAACATTTACTATACTCATTACTCTTATTATTATCAATCTAATTCATATTATTAGCCATATTATGCTTATATGATCGATATAACGACAATTACTATACTTATTACACTCACTGTTATCAATCTAACTCATATTATTAGCCATATTATGGTTATATGACCGATAGAACGACAATTACAATGCTTATTACACTCACTATTATCAATCTAACTCATATTATTAACCATATTATGCAGATATGATCGATAGAACGACAATTACTATACTTATTACTCTTATTGTTATCAATCTAACTCATATTATTAGCCATATTATGCTTATATGATCGATAGGAGGGCAATTACTATACTCATTACTCTTATTATTATCAATCTAACTCATATTATTAGGCATATATTGATTATATGATCGATATAACGACAATTACTATACTTATTACACTCACTGTTATCAATCTAACTCATATTATTAGCCATATTATGGTTATATGACCGATAGAACGACAATTACTATACTCATTACTCTTATTAAAATCAATCTAACTCATATTATTAGCCTTATTATGCTTATATGATCGATAGGACGACAATTACTATACTCATTACTCTTACTATTATCAATTTAACTCATATTATTAGCCATATTATGCTTATATGATAGATAGGACGACAATTACTATACTCATTTCTCTTATTATTATCAATCTAACTCATATTATTAGCCATATTATGCTTATATGATCGATAGGACGACAATTACTATACCCATTACTCTTATTATTATCAATCTAACTCATATTATTAGCCATATTATGCTTATATGATCGATATAACGACAATTACTATACTTATTACACTCACTGTTTTCAATCTAACTCATATTATTAGCCATATTATGCTTATTTGATCGATAGGACGACAATTACAATACTCATTACTCTTATTATTATCAATCTAACTCATATTATTAGCCATATTATGCTTATATGATCGATAGGACGACAATTGCTATACTCATTACTCTTACTATTATCAATCTAACTCATATTATTAGCCATATTATGCTTATATAATCGATATGACAACATTTACTATACTCATTACTCTTATTATTATCAATCTAACTCATAACATTAGCCATATTATGCTTATATGATCGATATAACGACAATTACTATACTTATTACACTCACTGTTATCAATCTAACTCATATTATTAGCCATATTATGGTTATATGACCGATAGAACGACAATTACTATACTTATTACACTCACTATTATCAATCTAACTCATATTATTAGCCATATTATGGTTATATGACCGATAGAACGACAATTACTGTCCTTATTACTCTTATTATTATCATTCTAACTCATATTATTAGCCATATTATGCTTATATGATCGATAGGACGACAATTACTGTACTTATTACTCTTATTATTATCATTCTAACTCATATTATTAGCCATATTATGCTTATATGATCGATAGGACGACAATTACTATACTCATTACTCTTATTATTATCAACCTAACTCATATTATTAACCATATTATGCTTATATGATCGATAGAACGACAATTACTATACTCATTACTCTTATTATTATCAATCTTACTCATATTATTAGCCATATTATGCTTATATGATCGATAGGACGACAATTACTATACTCATTACTCTTATTATTATCAATCTAACTCATATTATTAGCCATATTATGCTCATATGATCGATAGAACGACAATTACTATACTTATTACACTCACTGTTATCAATCTAACTCATATTATTAGCCATATTATGGGTATATGACCGATAGAACGACAATTACTATACTCATTACTCTTATTATTATCAATCTAACTCAAATTATTAGCCATATTATGCAGATATGATCGATAGAACGACAATTACTATACTTATTACTCTTATTATCATCAATCTAACTCATATTATTAGCCATATTATGGTTATATGACCGATAGAACGACAATTACTATACTTATTACTCTTATTAATATCAATGTAACTCATATTATTAGCCATATTATGCTTATATGATCGATAGGACGACAATTACCATACTCATTACTCTTATTATTATCAATGTAACTTATATTATTAGCCATATTATGCTTATATGATCGATAGGACGACAATTACTGTACTCATTACTCTTACTATTATCAATTTAACTCATATTATTAGCCATATTATGCTTATATGATAGATAGAACGACAATTACTATACTTATTACACTCACTGTTATCAATCTAACTCATATTATTAGCCATATTATGGTTATATGACCGATAGAACGACAATTACTATGCTTATTACACTCACTATTATCAATCTAACTCATATTATTAACCATATTATGCAGATATGATCGATAGAACGACAATTACTATACTTATTACTCTTATTGTTATCAATCTAACTCATATTATTAGCCATATTATGCTTATATGATCGATAGGAGGGCAATTACTATACTCATTACTCTTATTATTATCAATCTAACTCATATTATTAGCCATAGTATGCTTATATGATAGATAGAACGACAATTACTATACTTATTACACTCACTGTTATCAATCTAACTCATATTATTAGCCATATTATGGTTATATGACCGATAGAACGACAATTACTATGCTTATTACACTCACTATTATCAACCTAACTCATATTATTAACCATATTATGCTTATATGATCGATAGAACGACAATTACTATACTCATTACTCTTATTATTATCAATCTTACTCATATTATTAGCCATATTATGCTTATATGATCGATAGGACGACAATTACTATACTCATTACTCTTATTATTATCAATCTAACTCATATTATTAGCCATATTATGCTCACATGATCGATAGAACGACAATTACTACACTTATTACACTCACTGTTATCAATCTAACTCATATTATTAGCCATATTATGGTTATATGACCGATAGAACGACAATTACTATACTCATTACTCTTATTATTATCATTCTAACTCATATTATTAGCCATATTATGCTTATATGATCGATAGGACGACAATTACTATACTCAATACTCTTATTATTATCAACCTAACTCATATTATTAACCATATTATGCTTATATGATCGATAGAACGACAATTACTATACTTATTTCTCTTATTATTATCAATCTTACTCATATTATTAGCCATATTATGCTTATATGATCGATAGGACGACAATTACTATACTCATTACTCTTATTATTATCAATCTAACTCATATTATTGGCCATGTTATGCTTATATAATCGATATGACAACATTTACTATACTCATTACTCTTATTATTATCAATCTAACTCATATTATTAGCCATATTATGCTTATATGATCGATATAACGACAATGACTATACTTATTACACTCACTGTTATCAATCTAACTCATATTATTAGCCATATTATGGTTATATGACCGATAGAACGACAATTACTATGCTTATTACACTCACTATTATCAATCTAACTCATATTATTAACCATATTATGCAGATATGATCGATAGGACGACAATTACTATACCCATTACTCTTATTATTATCTATCTAACTCATATTATTAGCCATATTATGCTTATATGATCGATATAACGACAATTACTATACTTATTACACTCACTGTTATCAATCTAACTCATATTATTAGCCGTATTATGCTTATATGATCGATAGGACGACAATTACTATACTCATTACTCTTATTATTATCAATCAAACTCATATTATTAGCCATATTATGCTTATATGATCGATAGGACGACAATTACAATACTCATTACTCTTATTATTATTAATCTAACTCATATTATTAGCCATATTATGGTTATATGACCGATAGAACGACAGTTACTATACTTATTACTCTGATTATTATCAATCTAACTCATATTATTAGCCATATTATGCTTATATGATCGATAGGACGACAATTGCTATACTCATTACTCTTATTATTATCAATCTAACTCATATTATTAGCCATATTATGCTTATATAATCGATATGACAACATTTACTATACTCATTACTCTTATTATTATCAATCTCACTCATAATATTAGCCATATTATGGTTATATGACCGATAGAACGACATATACTATACTCATTACTCTTATTATTATCAATCTAACTCATATTATTAGCCATATTATGGTTATATGACCGATAGAACGACAATTACAATACTCATTACTCTTATTATTATCAATCTAACTCATATTATTAACCATATTATGCAGATATGATCGATAGAAGGACAATTACTATACTTATTACTCTTATCATTATCAATCTATCTCATATTACTAGCCATATTATGCTTATATGATCGATACGACGACAATTACTATACTCATTACTCTTATTATTATCAATCTAACTCATATTATTAGCCATATTATGCTTATATGATCGATACGACGACAATTACTATACTCATTACGCTTATTATTATCAATCTAACTCATATTATTAGCCATATTATGCTTATATGATCGATAGGACGACAATTACTATACTCATTACTCTCATTATTATCAATCTAACTCATATTATTAGAAATATTATGCTTATATGATCGATAGAACGACAATTACTATACTTATTACTCTTATTATTATCAATCTAACTCATATTATTAGCCATATTATGCTTATATGATCGATAGGACGACAATTACTATACTCATTACTCTTATTATTATCAATCTAACTCATATTATTAGCCATATTGTGCTCATATGATCGATAGAACGACAATTACTATACTTATTACACTCACTGTTATCAATCCAACTCATATTATTAACAATATTATGCAGATATGATCGATATAACGACAATTACTATACTTATTACACTCACTGTTATCAATCAGACTCATATTATTAGCCATATTATGGTTATATGACCGATAGAACGACAATTACAATACTTATTAATCTTATTATTATCAATCTAACTCATATTATTAGCCATATTATGCTTATATGATCGATAGAATGACAATTACTATACTTATTACACTTATTATTATCAATCTAACTCATATTATAAGCCATATTATGCTTATATGATCGATAGGACGACAATTACTATTCTCATTACTCTTATTATTATCAATCTAACTCATATTATTAGCCATATTATGCTTACATGATCGATAGTACGACAATTACTATACTCATTACTCTTATTATTATCAACCTAACTCATATTATTAGCCATATTATGCTTATATGATCGATACGACGACAATTACTATACTTATTACACTCACTGTTATCAATCTAACTCATATTATTAGCCATATTATGGTTATATGACCGATAGAACGACAATTACTATACTTATTACTCTTATTATTATCATTCTAACTCATATTATAAGCCATATTATGCTTATATGATCGATAGGACGACAATTGCTATACTCAATACTCTTATTATTATCAACCTAACTCATATTATTAACCATATTATGCTTATATGATCGATATAACGACAATTACTATACTTATTACACTCACTGTTATCAATCTAACTCATATTATTAGCCATATTATGGTTATGTGACCGATAGAACGACAATTACTATGCTTATTACACTCACTATTATCAATCTAACTCATATTATTAACCATATTATGCAGATATGATCGATAGAACGACAATTACTATACTTATTACTCTTATTGTTATCAATCTAACTCATATTATTAGCCATATTATGCTTATATGATCGATAGGAGGGCAATTACTATACTCATTACTCTTATTATTATCAATCTAACTCATATTATTAGCCATATATTGCTTATATGATCGATATAACGACAATTACTATACTTATTACACTCACTGTTATCAATCTAACTCATATTATTAGCCATATTATGGTTATATGACCGATAGAACGACAATTACTATACTCATTACTCTTATTATTATCAATCAAACTCATATTATTAGCCATATTATGCTTATTTAATCGATAGGACGACAATTACAATACTCATTACTCTTATTATTATCAATCTAACTCATATTATTAGCCATATTATGGTTATATGACCGATAGAACGACAATTACAATACTCATTACTCTTATTATTATCAATTTAACTCATATTATTATCCATATTATGCAGATATGATCGATAGAACGACAATTACTATACTTATTACTCTTATCATTATCAATCTATCTCATATTACTAGCCATATTATGGTTATATGACCGATAGAACGACAATTACTATACTTATTACTCTGATTATTATCAATCTAACTCATATTATTAGCCATATTATGCTTATATGATCGATAGGACGACAATTGCTATACTCATTACTCTTACTATTATCAATCTAACTCATATTATTAGCCATATTATGCTTATATAATCGATATGACAACATTTACTATACTCATTACTCTTATTATTATCAATCTAACTCATAGTATTAGCCATATTATGCTTATATGATCGATATAACGACAATTACTATACTTATTACACCCACTGTTATCAATCTAACTCATATTATTAGCCATATTATGGTTATATGACCGATAGAACGACAATTACTATACTTATTACACTCACTATTATCAATCTAACTCATATTATTAGCCATATTATGGTTATATGACCGATAGAACGACAATTACTGTCCTTATTACTCTTATTATTATCATTCTAACTCATATTATTAGCCATATTATGCTTATATGATCGATAGAACGACAATTACTATACTTATTACTCTTATTATTATCAATCTTACTCATATTATTAGCCATATTATGCTTATATGATCGATAGGACGACAATTACTATACTCATTACTCTTAATATTATCAATCTAACTCATATTATTAGCCATATTATGCTTATATAATCGATATGACAACATTTACTATACTCATTACTCTTATTATTATCAATCTAATTCATATTATTAGCCATATTATGCTTATATGATCGATATAACGACAATTACTATACTTATTACACTCACTGTTATCAATCTAACTCATATTATTAGCCATATTATGGTTATATGACCGATAGAACGACAATTACAATGCTTATTACACTCACTATTATCAATCTAACTCATATTATTAACCATATTATGCAGATATGATCGATAGAACGACAATTACTATACTTATTACTCTTATTGTTATCAATCTAACTCATATTATTAGCCATATTATGCTTATATGATCGATAGGAGGGCAATTACTATACTCATTACTCTTATTATTATCAATCTAACTCATATTATTAGGCATATATTGCTTATATGATCGATATAACGACAATTACTATACTTATTACACTCACTGTTATCAATCTAACTCATATTATTAGCCATATTATGGTTATATGACCGATAGAACGACAATTACTATACTCATTACTCTTATTAAAATCAATCTAACTCATATTATTAGCCTTATTATGCTTATATGATCGATAGGACGACAATTACTATACTCATTACTCTTACTATTATCAATTTAACTCATATTATTAGCCATTTTATGCTTATATGATAGATAGGACGACAATTACTATACTCATTTCTCTTATTATTATCAATCTAACTCATATTATTAGCCATATTATGCTTATATGATCGATAGGACGACAATTACTATACCCATTACTCTTATTATTATCAATCTAACTCATATTATTAGCCATATTATGCTTATATGATCGATATAACGACAATTACTATACTTATTACACTCACTGTTTTCAATCTAACTCATATTATTAGCCATATTATGCTTATTTGATCGATAGGACGACAATTACAATACTCATTACTCTTATTATTATCAATCTAACTCATATTATTAGCCATATTATGGTTATATGACCGATAGAACGACAATTACAATACTCATTACTCTTATTATTATCAATCTAACTCATATTATTAACCATATTATGCAGATATGATCGATAGAACGACAATTACTATACTTATTACTCTTATCATTATCAATCTATCTCATATTACTAGCCATATTATGGTTATATGACCGATAGAACGACAATTACTATACTTATTACTCTGATTATTATCAATCTAACTCATATTATTAGCCATATTATGCTTATATGATCGATAGGACGACAATTGCTATACTCATTACTCTTACTATTATCAATCTAACTCATATTATTAGCCATATTATGCTTATATAATCGATATAACGACAATTACTATACTTATTACACTCACTGTTATCAATCTAACTCATATTATTAGCCATATTATGGTTATATGACCGATAGAACGACAATTACTATACTTATTACACTCACTATTATCAATCTAACTCATATTATTAGCCATATTATGCTTATATGATCGATAGGACGACAATTACTATACTCAATACTCTTATTATTATCAACCTAACTCATATTATTAACCATATTATGCTTATATGATCGATAGAACGACAATTACTATACTTATTACTCTTATTATTATCAATCTTACTCATATTATTAGACATATTATGCTTATATGATCGATAGGACGACAATTACTATACTCATTACTCTTAATATTATCAATCTAACTCATATTATTAGCCATATTATGCTTATATAATCGATATGACAGCATTTACTATACTCATTACTCTTATTATTATCAATCAAACTCATATTATTAGCCATATTATGCTTATATGATCGATATAACGACAATTACTATACTTATTACACTCACTGTTATCAACCTAACTCATATTATTAGCCATATTATGGTTATATGACCGATAGAACGACAATTACTATGCTTATTACACTCACTATTATCAATCTAACTCATATTATTAACCATATTATGCAGATATAATCGATAGAACGACCATTACTATACTTATTACTCTTATTGTTATCAATCTAACTAATATTATTAGCCATATTATGCTTATATGATCGATAGGGCGACAATTACTATACTCAATACTCTTATTATTATCAACCTAACTCATATTATTAACCATATTATGCTTATATGATCGATAGAACTACAATTACTATACTTATTACTCTTATTATTATCAATCTTACTCATATTATTAGCCATATTATGCTTATATGATCGATAGGACGACAATTACTATACTCATTACTCTTATTATTATCAATCTAACTCCTATTATTAGCCATATTATGCTTATATAATCGATATGACAACATTTACTATACTCATTACTCTTATTATTATCAATCTAACTCATAATATTAGCCATATTATGCTTACATGATCGATATAACGACAATTACTATACTTATTACACTCACTGTTATCAATCTAACTCATATTATTAGCCATATTATGGTTATATGACCGATAGAACGACAATTACTATACTCATTACTCTTATTATTATCAATCAAACTCATATTATTAGCCATATTATGCTTATATGATCGATAGGACGACAATTACAATACTCATTACTCTTATTATTATCAATCTAACTCATATTATTAGCCATATTATGGTTATATGACCGATAGAACGACAATTACAATACTCATTTCTCTTTTTATTATCAATCTAACTCATATTATTAACCATACTATGCTTATATGATCGATAGAACGACAATTACTATACTTATTACTCTTATAATTATCAATCTTACACATATTATTAGCCATATTATGCTTATATGATCGATAGGACGACAATTACTATACTCATTACTCTTATTATTATCAATCTAACTCATATTATTAACCATATTATGCTCATATGATCGATAGAACGACAATTACTATACTTATTACACTCACTGTTATCAATCCAACTCATATTATTAACCATATTATGCAGATATGATCGATGTAACGACAATTAATATACTTATTACTCTTATTATTATCAATCTAACTCATATTATTAGCCATATTATGCTTATATGATCGATATAACGACAATTACTATACTTATTATACTCACTGTTATCAATCTAACTCATATTATTAGCCATATTATGGTTATATGACCGATAGAACGATAATTACTATACTCATTACTCTTATTATAATCAATCTAACTCATATTATTAGCCATATTATGCAGATATGATCGATAGAACGACAATTACTATACTTATTACTCCTATTATCATCAATCTAACTCATATTATTAGCCATATTATGGTTATATGACCGATAGAACGACAATTACTATACTTATTATACTCACTGTTATCAATCAAACTCATATTATTAGCCATATTATGGTTATATGACCGATAGAACGACAATTACTATACTCATTACTCTTATTATTATCAATCTAACTCATATTATTAGCCATATTATGCAGATATGAGCGATAGAACGACAATTACTATACTTATTACTCCTATTATCATCAATCTAACTCATATTATTAGCCATATTATGGTTATATGACCGATAGAACGACAATTACTATACTCATTACTCTTATTAATATCAATGTAACTCATATTATTAGCCATATTATGCTTATATGATCGATAGGACGACAATTACTATACTCATTACTCTTATTATTATCAATCTAACTCATATTATTAGCCATATTATGCTTATATGATCGATATAACGACAATTACTATATTTATTACACTCACTGTTATCAATCTAACTCATATTATTAGCCATATTATGCTTATATGATCGATAGGACGACAATTACTATACTCATTACTCTTATTATTATCAATCAAACTCATATTATTAGCCATATTATGCTTATATGATCGATAGGACGACAATTACAATACTCATTACTCTTATTATTATCAATCTAACTCATATTTTTAGCCATATTATGCCTATATGATCGATGGGACGACAATTACTATACTCATTACTCTTATTATTATCAATCTAACTCGTATTATTAGCCATATTATGCTTATATAATCGATATGACAACATTTACTATACTCATTACTCTTATTATTATCAATCTAACTCATAATATTAGCCATATTATGCTTATATGATCGATATAACGACAATTACTATACTTATTACACTCACTGTTATCAAACTAACTCATATTATTAGCCATATTATGGTTATATGACCGATAGAACGACAATTACTATACTTATTACACTCACTATTATCAATCTAACTCATATTATTAGCCATATTATGGTTATATGACCGATAGAACGACAATTACTGTCCTTATTACTCTTATTATTATCATTCTAACTCATATTATTAGCCATATTATGCTTATATGATCGATAGAACGACAATTACTATACTTATTACTCTTATTATTATCAATCTTACTCATATTATTAGCCATATTATGCTTATATGATCGATAGGACGACAATTACTATACTCATTACTCTTAATATTATCAATCTAACTCATATTATTAGCCATATTATGCTTATATAATCGATATGACAACATTTACTATACTCATTACTCTTATTATTATCAATCTAATTCATATTATTAGCCATATTATGCTTATATGATCGATATAACGACAATTACTATACTTATTACACTCACTGTTATCAATCTAACTCATATTATTAGCCATATTATGGTTATATGACCGATAGAACGACAATTACAATGCTTATTACACTCACTATTATCAATCTAACTCATATTATTAACCATATTATGCAGATATGATCGATAGAACGACAATTACTATACTTATTACTCTTATTGTTATCAATCTAACTCATATTATTAGCCATATTATGCTTATATGATCGATAGGAGGGCAATTACTATACTCATTACTCTTATTATTATCAATCTAACTCATATTATTAGGCATATATTGATTATATGATCGATATAACGACAATTACTATACTTATTACACTCACTGTTATCAATGTAACTCATATTATTAGCCATATTATGGTTATATGACCGATAGAACGACAATTACTATACTCATTACTCTTATTAAAATCAATCTAACTCATATTATTAGCCTTATTATGCTTATATGATCGATAGGACGACAATTACTATACTCATTACTCTTACTATTATCAATTTAACTCATATTATTAGCCATATTATGCTTATATGATAGATAGGACGACAATTACTATACTCATTTCTCTTATTATTATCAATCTAACTCATATTATTAGCCATATTATGCTTATATGATCGATAGGACGACAATTACTATACCCATTACTCTTATTATTATCAATCTAACTCATATTATTAGCCATATTATGCTTATATGATCGATATAACGACAATTACTATACTTATTACACTCACTGTTTTCAATCTAACTCATATTATTAGCCATATTATGCTTATTTGATCGATAGGACGACAATTACAATACTCATTACTCTTATTATTATCAATCTAACTCATATTATTAGCCATATTATGCTTATATGATCGATAGGACGACAATTGCTATACTCATTACTCTTACTATTATCAATCTAACTCATATTATTAGCCATATTATGCTTATATAATCGATATGACAACATTTACTATACTCATTACTCTTATTATTATCAATCTAACTCATAACATTAGCCATATTATGCTTATATGATCGATATAACGACAATTACTATACTTATTACACTCACTGTTATCAATCTAACTCATATTATTAGCCATATTATGGTTATATGACCGATAGAACGACAATTACTATACTTATTACACTCACTATTATCAATCTAACTCATATTATTAGCCATATTATGGTTATATGACCGATAGAACGACAATTACTGTCCTTATTACTCTTATTATTATCATTCTAACTCATATTATTAGCCATATTATGCTTATATGATCGATAGGACGACAATTACTGTACTTATTACTCTTATTATTATCATTCTAACTCATATTATTAGCCATATTATGCTTATATGATCGATAGGACGACAATTACTATACTCATTACTCTTATTATTATCAACCTAACTCATATTATTAACCATATTATGCTTATATGATCGATAGAACGACAATTACTATACTCATTACTCTTATTATTATCAATCTTACTCATATTATTAGCCATATTATGCTTATATGATCGATAGGACGACAATTACTATACTCATTACTCTTATTATTATCAATCTAACTCATATTATTAGCCATATTATGCTCATATGATCGATAGAACGACAATTACTATACTTATTACACTCACTGTTATCAATCTAACTCATATTATTAGCCATATTATGGTTATATGACCGATAGAACGACAATTACTATACTCATTACTCTTATTATTATCAATCTAACTCAAATTATTAGCCATATTATGCAGATATGATCGATAGAACGACAATTACTATACTTATTACTCTTATTATCATCAATCTAACTCATATTATTAGCCATATTATGGTTATATGACCGATAGAACGACAATTACTATACTTATTACTCTTATTAATATCAATGTAACTCATATTATTAGCCATATTATGCTTATATGATCGATAGGACGACAATTACCATACTCATTACTCTTATTATTATCAATGTAACTTATATTATTAGCCATATTATGCTTATATGATCGATAGGACGACAATTACTGTACTCATTACTCTTACTATTATCAATTTAACTCATATTATTAGCCATATTATGCTTATATGATAGATAGAACGACAATTACTATACTTATTACACTCACTGTTATCAATCTAACTCATATTATTAGCCATATTATGGTTATATGACCGATAGAACGACAATTACTATGCTTATTACACTCACTATTATCAATCTAACTCATATTATTAACCATATTATGCAGATATGATCGATAGAACGACAATTACTATACTTATTACTCTTATTGTTATCAATCTAACTCATATTATTAGCCATATTATGCTTATATGATCGATAGGAGGGCAATTACTATACTCATTACTCTTATTATTATCAATCTAACTCATATTATTAGCCATAGTATGCTTATATGATAGATAGAACGACAATTACTATACTTATTACACTCACTGTTATCAATCTAACTCATATTATTAGCCATATTATGGTTATATGACCGATAGAACGACAATTACTATGCTTATTACACTCACTATTATCAACCTAACTCATATTATTAACCATATTATGCTTATATGATCGATAGAACGACAATTACTATACTCATTACTCTTATTATTATCAATCTTACTCATATTATTAGCCATATTATGCTTATATGATCGATAGGACGACAATTACTATACTCATTACTCTTATTATTATCAATCTAACTCATATTATTAGCCATATTATGCTCACATGATCG
>NW_027473830.1:63378-137941 GCF_050947335.1 Megachile rotundata
CATATTATTAGACATATTATGCTTATATGATCGATAGTATGACAATTACTATACTCATTACTCTTACTATTATCAATCTAACTCATATTATTAGCCATATTGTGTTTATATGATCGATAGAACGACAAGTACTATACTTACCACTTTTATTATTATCAATCTAACTCATATTATTAGCCATATTATGGTTATATGACCGATAGATTGACAATTACTATATTTATTACTCTTATTATTATCAATCTAACTCATATTATTAGCCATATTATGCTCATATGATCGATAGAACGACAATTACTACACTTATTACACTCACTATTATCAATCTAATTCATGTTATTAATCATATTATGCAGATATGATCGATAGAACGACAAATACTATACTGATTACTCTTATTATTATTAATCTAACTCATATTATTAGCCATATTATGCTTATATGATCGATAGAACGACAATTACTACACTTATTACACTCAGTTTAATCAATCTAACTCATATTATTAACCATATTATGAAGATATGATCGATAGAACGACAGTTACTATACTGATTACTCTTATTATTATTACTCTAATTCATGTTATTAACCATATTATGCAGATATGATCGATAGAACGACAAATACTATACTGATTACTCTTATTATTATTAATCTAACTCATATTATTAGCCATATTATGCTTATATGATCGATAGAACGACAATTACTACACTTATTACACTCACTGTTATCAATCTAACTCGTATTATTAGCCATATTATGGTTATATGACCGATAGAACGACAATTACTATACTCATTACTCTTACTATTATCAATCTAACTCATATTATTAGCCATATTGTGTTTATATGATCGATAGAACGACAAGTACTATACTTACCACTTTTATTATTATCAATCTAACTCATATTATTAGCCATATTACGCTTATATGATCGATAGAACGACAATTACTATCCTTATTACACTCACTTTAATCAATCTAACTCATATTATTAACCATATTATGAAGATATGATCGATAGAACGACAATTACTATACTTATTACACTGACTTTAATCAATCTAACTCATATTATTACCCATATTATGAAGATATGATCGATAGAACGACAATTACTACACTTATTACACTCACTATTATCAATTTAATTCATGTTATTAACCATATTATGCAGATATGATCGATAGAACGACAATTACTATGCTTATTACTCTTATTGTTATCAATCTAACTCATATTATTAGCCATATTATGCTTATATGATCGATAGGACGACAATTACTATACTCATTACTCTTATTATTATCAATCTAACTCATATTATTAACCATATTATCCTTATATGATCGATAGTACGACAATTACTATACCCATTACTCTTATTATTATCAACCTAACTCATATTATTAGCCATATTATGCTCATATGATCGATAGAACGACAATTACTACACTTATTACACTCACTATTATCAATCTAATTCATGTTATTAATCATATTATGCAGATATGATCGATAGAACGACAAATACTATACTGATTACTCTTATTATTATTAATCTAACTCATATTATGCTTATATGATCGATAGAACGACAATTACTACACTTATTACACTCACTGTTATCAATGTAACTCATATTATTAGCCATATTATGGTTATATGACCGATAGAACGACAATTACTATGCTTATTACTCTTATTATTATCAATCTAACTCATATTATTAGCCATATTATGCTTATATGATCGATAGGACGACAATTACTATACTCATTACTCTTATTATTATCAATCTAACTCATATTATTGGCCATATTGTGTTTATATGATCGATAGAACGACAAGTACTATACTTACCACTTTTATTATTATCAATCTAACTCATATTATTATCCATATTATGCTTATATGATCGATAGTACGACAATTACTATACTCATTACTCTTATTATTATCATTCTAACTCATATTAATAGACATATTATGCTTATATGATCGATAGTATGACAATTACTATACTCATTACTCTTACTATTATCAATCTAACTCATATTATTAGCAATATTCTGTTTATATGATCGATAGAACGACAAGTACTATACTTACCACTTTTATTATTATCAATCTAACTCATATTATTAGCCATATTGTGGTTATATGACCGATAGAACGACAATTACTATATTTATTACTCTTATTATTATCAATCTAACTCATATTATTAGCCATATTATGCTCATATGATCGATAGTTCGACAATTACTATACTAATTACTCTTATTATTACCAATCTAACTCATATTATTAACCATATTATGAAGATATGATCGATAGAACGACAATTACTATACTTATTACTCTTATTGTTATCAATCTAACTCATATTGTTAGCCATATTATGCTTATATGATCGGTATAACGACAAATAATATACTTATTACTCTTATTATTATCAACCTAACTCATATTATTAGCCATATTATGCTTATATGATCGATGGAACGACAATTACTACACTTATTACACTCACTGTTATCAATCTAACTCGTATTATTAGCCATATTATGGTTATATGACCGATAGAGCGACAATTACTATACTTATTACTCTTATTATTATCAATCTAACTCATATTATTAGCCATATTATGCTTATATGATCGATAGGACGACAATTACTATACTCATTACTCTTATTATTATCAATCTAACTCATATTATTAGCCATATTATGCTCATATGATCGATAGAACGACAATTACTACACTTATTACACCCACTATTATCAATCTAATTCATGTTATTAACCATATTATGCAGATATGATCGATAGAACGACAAATACTATACTGATTACTCTTATTATTATTAATCTAACTCATATTATTAGCCATATTATGCTTATATGATCGATAGAACGACAATTACTACACTTATTACACTCACTGTTATCAATCTAACTCATATTATTAGCCATATTATGGTTATATGACCGATAGAACGACAATTACTATGCTTATTACTCTTATTATTATCAATCTAACTCATATTATTAGCCATATTATGCTTATATGATCGATAGGACGACAATTACTATAACCATTACTCTTATTATTATCAACCTAACTCATATTATTAGCCATATTATGCTCATATGATCGATAGAACGACAATAACTACACTTATTACACTCACTATTATCAATCTAATTCATGTTATTAATCATATTATGCAGATATGATCGATAGAACGACAAATACTATACTGATTACTCTTATTTTTATTAATCTAACTCATATTATTAGCCATATTATGCTTATATGATCGATAGAACGACAATTACTACACTTATTACACTCACTGTTATCAATCTAACTCGTATTATTGGCCATATTATGGTTATATGACCGATAGAACGACAATTACTATACTTATTACTCTTATTATTATCAATCTAACTCATATTATTAGCCATATTATGCTTATATGATCGATAGGACGACAATTACTATACTCATTACTCTTATTATTATTAATCTAACTCATATTACTAGCCATATTATGCTCATATGATCGATAGAACGACAATTACTACACTTATTACACTCACTGTTATCAATCTAACTCGTATTATTGGCCATATTATGGTTATATGACCGATAGAACGACAATTACTATACTTATTACTCTTATTATTATCAATCTAACTCATATTATTAGCCATATTATGCTTATATGATCGATAGGACGACAATTACTATACTCATTACTCTAATTATTATCAATCTAACTCATATTATTAGCCATATTACGCTTATATGATCGATAGGACGACAATTACTATACTTATTACACTTATTCTTATCAATCTAACTCATATTATTAGCCATATTATGCTCATATGATCGATAGAACGACAATTACTACACTTATTACACTCACTATTATCAATCTAATTCATGTTATTAATCATATTATGCAGATATGATCGATAGAACGACAAATACTATACTGATTACTCTTATTATTATTAATCTAACTCATATTATTAGCCATATTATGCTTATATGATCGATAGAACGACAATTACTACACTTATTACACTCAGTTTAATCAATCTAACTCATATTATTAACCATATTATGAAGATATGATCGATAGAACGACAGTTACTATACTGATTACTCTTATTATTATTACTCTAATTCATGTTATTAACCATATTATGCAGATATGATCGATAGAACGACAAATACTATACTGATTACTCTTATTATTATTAATCTAACTCATATTATTAGCCATATTATGCTTATATGATCGATAGAACGACAATTACTACACTTATTACACTCACTGTTATCAATCTAACTCGTATTATTAGCCATATTATGGTTATATGACCGATAGAACGACAATTACTATACTCATTACTCTTACTATTATCAATCTAACTCATATTATTAGCCATATTGTGTTTATATGATCGATAGAACGAGAAGTACTATACTTACCACTTTTATTATTATCAATCTAACTCATATTATTAGCCATATTACGCTTATATGATCGATAGAACGACAATTACTATCCTTATTACACTCACTTTAATCAATCTAACTCATATTATTAACCATATTATGAAGATATGATCGATAGAACGACAATTACTATACTTATTACACTGACTTTAATCAATCTAACTCATATTATTACCCATATTATGAAGATATGATCGATAGAACGACAATTACTACACTTATTACACTCACTATTATCAATTTAATTCATGTTATTAACCATATTATGCAGATATGATCGATAGAACGACAATTACTATGCTTATTACTCTTATTGTTATCAATCTAACTCATATTATTAGCCATATTATGCTTATATGATCGATAGGACGACAATTACTATACTCATTACTCTTATTATTATCAATCTAACTCATATTATTAACCATATTATCCTTATATGATCGATAGTACGACAATTACTATACCCATTACTCTTATTATTATCAACCTAACTCATATTATTAGCCATATTATGCTCATATGATCGATAGAACGACAATTACTACACTTATTACACTCACTATTATCAATCTAATTCATGTTATTAATCATATTATGCAGATATGATCGATAGAACGACAAATACTATACTTATTACTCTTATTATTATCAATCTAACTCATATTATTAGCCATATTATGCTTATATGATCGATAGGACGACAATTACTATAACCATTACTCTTATTATTATCAACCTAACTCATATTATTAGCCATATTATGCTCATATGATCGATAGAACGACAATAACTACACTTATTACACTCACTATTATCAATCTAATTCATGTTATTAATCATATTATGCAGATATGATCGATAGAACGACAAATACTATACTGATTACTCTTATTTTTATTAATCTAACTCATATTATTAGCCATATTATGCTTATATGATCGATAGAACGACAATTACTACACTTATTACACTCACTGTTATCAATCTAACTCGTATTATTGGCCATATTATGGTTATATGACCGATAGAACGACAATTACTATACTTATTACTCTTATTATTATCAATCTAACTCATATTATTAGCCATATTATGCTTATATGATCGATAGGACGACAATTACTATACTCATTACTCTTATTATTATTAATCTAACTCATATTACTAGCCATATTATGCTCATATGATCGATAGAACGACAATTACTACACTTATTACACTCACTGTTATCAATCTAACTCGTATTATTGGCCATATTATGGTTATATGACCGATAGAACGACAATTACTATACTTATTACTCTTATTATTATCAATCTAACTCATATTATTAGCCATATTATGCTTATATGATCGATAGGACGACAATTACTATACTCATTACTCTTATTATTATCAATCTAACTCATATTATTAGCCATATTACGCTTATATGATCGATAGGACGACAATTACTATACTTATTACACTTATTCTTATCAATCTAACTCATATTATTAGCCATATTATGCTCATATGATCGATAGAACGACAATTACTACACTTATTACACTCACTATTATCAATCTAATTCATGTTATTAATCATATTATGCAGATATGATCGATAGAACGACAAATACTATACTGATTACTCTTATTATTATTAATCTAACTCATATTATTAGCCATATTATGCTTATATGATCGATAGAACGACAATTACTACACTTATTACACTCAGTTTAATCAATCTAACTCATATTATTAACCATATTATGAAGATATGATCGATAGAACGACAGTTACTATACTGATTACTCTTATTATTATTACTCTAATTCATGTTATTAACCATATTATGCAGATATGATCGATAGAACGACAAATACTATACTGATTACTCTTATTATTATTAATCTAACTCATATTATTAGCCATATTATGCTTATATGATCGATAGAACGACAATTACTACACTTATTACACTCACTGTTATCAATCTAACTCGTATTATTAGCCATATTATGGTTATATGACCGATAGAACGACAATTACTATACTCATTACTCTTACTATTATCAATCTAACTCATATTATTAGCCATATTGTGTTTATATGATCGATAGAACGACAAGTACTATACTTACCACTTTTATTATTATCAATCTAACTCATATTATTAGCCATATTACGCTTATATGATCGATAGAACGACAATTACTATCCTTATTACACTCACTTTAATCAATCTAACTCATATTATTAACCATATTATGAAGATATGATCGATAGAACGACAATTACTATACTTATTACACTGACTTTAATCAATCTAACTCATATTATTACCCATATTATGAAGATATGATCGATAGAACGACAATTACTACACTTATTACACTCACTATTATCAATTTAATTCATGTTATTAACCATATTATGCAGATATGATCGATAGAACGACAATTACTATGCTTATTACTCTTATTGTTATCAATCTAACTCATATTATTAGCCATATTATGCTTATATGATCGATAGGATGACAATTACTATACTCATTACTCTTATTATTATCAATCTAACTCATATTATTAACCATATTATCCTTATATGATCGATAGTACGACAATTACTTACTTACCCATTACTCTTATTATTATCAACCTAACTCATATTATTAGCCATATTATGCTCATATGATCGATAGAACGACAATTACTACACTTATTACACTCACTGTTATCAATCCAACTCGTATTATTAGCCATATTATGGTTATATGACCGATAGAGCGACAATTACTATGCTTATTACTCTTATTATTATCAATCTAACTCATATTATTAGCCATATTATGCTTATATGATCGATAGGACGACAATTACTATAACCATTACTCTTATTATTATCAACCTAACTCATATTATTAGCCATATTATGCTCATATGATCGATAGAACGACAATAACTACACTTATTACACTCACTATTATCAATCTAATTCATGTTATTAATCATATTATGCAGATATGATCGATAGAACGACAAATACTATACTGATTACTCTTATTTTTATTAATCTAACTCATATTATTAGCCATATTATGCTTATATGATCGATAGAACGACAATTACTACACTTATTACACTCACTGTTATCAATCTAACTCGTATTATTGGCCATATTATGGTTATATGACCGATAGAACGACAATTACTATACTTATTACTCTTATTATTATCAATCTAACTCATATTATTAGCCATATTATGCTTATATGATCGATAGGACGACAATTACTATACTCATTACTCTTATTATTATTAATCTAACTCATATTACTAGCCATATTATGCTCATATGATCGATAGAACGACAATTACTACACTTATTACACTCACTGTTATCAATCTAACTCGTATTATTGGCCATATTATGGTTATATGACCGATAGAACGACAATTACTATACTTATTACTCTTATTATTATCAATCTAACTCATATTATTAGCCATATTATGCTTATATGATCGATAGGACGACAATTACTATACTCATTACTCTTATTATTATCAATCTAACTCATATTATTAGCCATATTACGCTTATATGATCGATAGGACGACAATTACTATACTTATTACACTTATTCTTATCAATCTAACTCATATTATTAGCCATATTATGCTCATATGATCGATAGAACGACAATTACTACACTTATTACACTCACTATTATCAATCTAATTCATGTTATTAATCATATTATGCAGATATGATCGATAGAACGACAAATACTATACTGATTACTCTTATTATTATTAATCTAACTCATATTATTAGCCATATTATGCTTATATGATCGATAGAACGACAATTACTACACTTATTACACTCAGTTTAATCAATCTAACTCATATTATTAACCATATTATGAAGATATGATCGATAGAACGACAGTTACTATACTGATTACTCTTATTATTATTACTCTAATTCATGTTATTAACCATATCATGCAGATATGATCGATAGAACGACAAATACTATACTGATTACTCTTATTATTATTAATCTAACTCATATTATTAGCCATATTATGCTTATATGATCGATAGAACGACAATTACTACACTTATTACACTCACTGTTATCAATCTAACTCGTATTATTAGCCATATTATGGTTATATGACCGATAGAACGACAATTACTATACTCATTACTCTTACTATTATCAATCTAACTCATATTATTAGCCATATTGTGTTTATATGATCGATAGAACGACAAGTACTATACTTACCACTTTTATTATTATCAATCTAACTCATATTATTAGCCATATTACGCTTATATGATCGATAGAACGACAATTACTATCCTTATTACACTCACTTTAATCAATCTAACTCATATTATTAACCATATTATGAAGATATGATCGATAGAACGACAATTACTATACTTATTACACTGACTTTAATCAATCTAACTCATATTATTACCCATATTATGAAGATATGATCGATAGAACGACAATTACTACACTTATTACACTCACTATTATCAATTTAATTCATGTTATTAACCATATTATGCAGATATGATCGATAGAACGACAATTACTATGCTTATTACTCTTATTGTTATCAATCTAACTCATATTATTAGCCATATTATGCTTATATGATCGATAGGACGACAATTACTATACTCATTACTCTTATTATTATCAATCTAACTCATATTATTAACCATATTATCCTTATATGATCGATAGTACGACAATTACTATACCCATTACTCTTATTATTATCAACCTAACTCATATTATTAGCCATATTATGCTCATATGATCGATAGAACGACAATTACTACACTTATTACACTCACTATTATCAATCTAATTCATGTTATTAATCATATTATGCAGATATGATCGATAGAACGACAAATACTATACTGATTACTCTTATTATTATTAATCTAACTCATATTATGCTTACATGATCGATAGAACGACAATTACTACACTTATTACACTCACTGTTATCAATGTAACTCATATTATTAGCCATATTATGGTTATATGACCGATAGAACGACAATTACTATGCTTATTACTCTTATTATTATCAATCTAACTCATATTATTAGCCATATTATGCTTATATGATCGATAGGACGACAATTACTATACTCATTACTCTTATTATTATCAATCTAACTCATATTATTGGCCATATTGTGTTTATATGATCGATAGAACGACAAGTACTATACTTACCACTTTTATTATTATCAATCTAACTCATATTATTATCCATATTATGCTTATATGATCGATAGTACGACAATTACTATACCCATTACTCTTATTATTATCATTCTAACTCATATTAATAGACATATTATGCTTATATGATCGATAGTATGACAATTACTATACTCATTACTCTTACTATTATCAATCTAACTCATATTATTAGCAATATTCTGTTTATATGATCGATAGAACGACAAGTACTATACTTACCACTTTTATTATTATCAATCTAACTCATATTATTAGCCATATTGTGGTTATATGACCGATAGAACGACAATTACTATATTTATTACTCTTATTATTATCAATCTAACTCATATTATTAGCCATATTATGCTCATATGATCGATAGTTCGACAATTACTATACTAATTACTCTTATTATTACCAATCTAACTCATATTATTAACCATATTATGAAGATATGATCGATAGAACGACAATTACTATACTTATTACTCTTATTGTTATCAATCTAACTCATATTGTTAGCCATATTATGCTTATATGATCGGTATAACGACAAATAATATACTTATTACTCTTATTATTATCAACCTAACTCATATTATTAGCCATATTATGCTTATATGATCGATGGAACGACAATTACTACACTTATTACACTCACTGTTATCAATCTAACTCGTATTATTAGCCATATTATGGTTATATGACCGATAGAGCGACAATTACTATACTTATTACTCTTATTATTATCAATCTAACTCATATTATTAGCCATATTATGCTTATATGATCGATAGGACGACAATTACTATACTCATTACTCTTATTATTATCAATCTAACTCATATTATTAGCCATATTATGCTCATATGATCGATAGAACGACAATTACTACACTTATTACACCCACTATTATCAATCTAATTCATGTTATTAACCATATTATGCAGATATGATCGATAGAACGACAAATACTATACTGATTACTCTTATTATTATTTATCTAACTCATATTATTAGCCATATTATGCTTATATGATCGATAGAACGACAATTACTACACTTATTACACTCACTGTTATCAATCTAACTCATATTATTAGCCATATTATGGTTATATGACCGATAGAACGACAATTACTATGCTTATTACTCTTATTATTATCAATCTAACTCATATTATTAGCCATATTATGCTTATATGATCGATAGGACGACAATTACTATAACCATTACTCTTATTATTATCAACCTAACTCATATTATTAGCCATATTATGCTCATATGATCGATAGAACGACAATAACTACACTTATTACACTCACTATTATCAATCTAATTCATGTTATTAATCATATTATGCAGATATGATCGATAGAACGACAAATACTATACTGATTACTCTTATTTTTATTAATCTAACTCATATTATTAGCCATATTATGCTTATATGATCGATAGAACGACAATTACTACACTTATTACACTCACTGTTATCAATCTAACTCGTATTATTGGCCATATTATGGTTATATGACCGATAGAACGACAATTACTATACTTATTACTCTTATTATTATCAATCTAACTCATATTATTAGCCATATTATGCTTATATGATCGATAGGACGACAATTACTATACTCATTACTCTTATTATTATTAATCTAACTCATATTACTAGCCATATTATGCTCATATGATCGATAGAACGACAATTACTACACTTATTACACTCACTGTTATCAATCTAACTCGTATTATTGGCCATATTATGGTTATATGACCGATAGAACGACAATTACTATACTTATTACTCTTATTATTATCAATCTAACTCATATTATTAGCCATATTATGCTTATATGATCGATAGGACGACAATTACTATACTCATTACTCTTATTATTATCAATCTAACTCATATTATTAGCCATATTACGCTTATATGATCGATAGGACGACAATTACTATACTTATTACTCTTATTATTATCAATCTAACTCATATTATTGGCCATATTGTGTTTATATGATCGATAGAACGACAAGTACTATACTTACCACTTTTATTATTATCAATCTAACTCATATTATTATCCATATTATGCTTATATGATCGATAGTACGACAATTACTATACTCATTACTCTTATTATTATCATTCTAACTCATATTAATAGACATATTATGCTTATATGATCGATAGTATGACAATTACTATACTCATTACTCTTACTATTATCAATCTAACTCATATTATTAGCAATATTCTGTTTATATGATCGATAGAACGACAAGTACTATACTTACCACTTTTATTATTATCAATCTAACTCATATTATTAGCCATATTGTGGTTATATGACCGATAGAACGACAATTACTATATTTATTACTCTTATTATTATCAATCTAACTCATATTATTAGCCATATTATGCTCATATGATCGATAGTTCGACAATTACTATACTAATTACTCTTATTATTACCAATCTAACTCATATTATTAACCATATTATGAAGATATGATCGATAGAACGACAATTACTATACTTATTACTCTTATTGTTATCAATCTAACTCATATTGTTAGCCATATTATGCTTATATGATCGGTATAACGACAAATAATATACTTATTACTCTTATTATTATCAACCTAACTCATATTATTAGCCATATTATGCTTATATGATCGATGGAACGACAATTACTACACTTATTACACTCACTGTTATCAATCTAACTCGTATTATTAGCCATATTATGGTTATATGACCGATAGAGCGACAATTACTATACTTATTACTCTTATTATTATCAATCTAACTCATATTATTAGCCATATTATGCTTATATGATCGATAGGACGACAATTACTATACTCATTACTCTTATTATTATCAATCTAACTCATATTATTAGCCATATTATGCTCATATGATCGATAGAACGACAATTACTACACTTATTACACCCACTATTATCAATCTAATTCATGTTATTAACCATATTATGCAGATATGATCGATAGAACGACAAATACTATACTGATTACTCTTATTATTATTAATCTAACTCATATTACTAGCCATATTATGCTTATATGATCGATAGAACGACAATTACTACACTTATTACACTCACTGTTATCAATATAACTCATATTATTAGCCATATTATGGTTATATGACCGATAGAACGACAATTACTATGCTTATTACTCTTATTATTATCAATCTAACTCATATTATTAGCCATATTATGCTTATATGATCGATAGGACGACAATTACTATAACCATTACTCTTATTATTATCAATCTAACTCATATTATTAGCCATATTATGCTTATATGATCGATAGGACGACAATTACTATACTCATTACTCTTATTATTATCAATCTAACTCATATTATTAACCATATTATCCTTATATGATCGATAGTACGACAATTACTATACCCATTACTCTTATTATTATCAACCTAACTCATATTATTAGCCATATTATGCTCATATGATCGATAGAACGACAATTACTACACTTATTACACTCACTATTATCAATCTAATTCATGTTATTAATCATATTATGCAGATATGATCGATAGAACGACAAATACTATACTGATTACTCTTATTATTATTAATCTAACTCATATTATGCTTATATGATCGATAGAACGACAATTACTACACTTATTACACTCACTGTTATCAATGTAACTCATATTATTAGCCATATTATGGTTATATGACCGATAGAACGACAATTACTATGCTTATTACTCTTATTATTATCAATCTAACTCATATTATTAGCCATATTATGCTTATATGATCGATAGGACGACAATTACTATACTCATTACTCTTATTATTATCAATCTAACTCATATTATTGGCCATATTGTGTTTATATGATCGATAGAACGACAAGTACTATACTTACCACTTTTATTATTATCAATCTAACTCATATTATTATCCATATTATGCTTATATGATCGATAGTACGACAATTACTATACTCATTACTCTTATTATTATCATTCTAACTCATATTAATAGACATATTATGCTTATATGATCGATAGTATGACAATTACTATACTCATTACTCTTACTATTATCAATCTAACTCATATTATTAGCAATATTCTGTTTATATGATCGATAGAACGACAAGTACTATACTTACCACTTTTATTATTATCAATCTAACTCATATTATTAGCCATATTGTGGTTATATGACCGATAGAACGACAATTACTATATTTATTACTCTTATTATTATCAATCTAACTCATATTATTAGCCATATTATGCTCATATGATCGATAGTTCGACAATTACTATACTAATTACTCTTATTATTACCAATCTAACTCATGTTATTAACCATATTATGAAGATATGATCGATAGAACGACAATTACTATACTTATTACTCTTATTGTTATCAATCTAACTCATATTGTTAGCCATATTATGCTTATATGATCGGTATAACGACAAATAATATACTTATTACTCTTATTATTAGCAACCTAACTCATATTATTAGCCATATTATGCTTATATGATCGATGGAACGACAATTACTACACTTATTACACTCACTGTTATCAATCTAACTCGTATTATTAGCCATATTATGGTTATATGACCGATAGAGCGACAATTACTATACTTATTACTCTTATTATTATCAATCTAACTCATATTATTAGCCATATTATGCTTATATGATCGATAGGACGACAATTACTATACTCATTACTCTTATTATTATCAATCTAACTCATATTATTAGCCATATTATGCTCATATGATCGATAGAACGACAATTACTACACTTATTACACCCACTATTATCAATCTAATTCATGTTATTAACCATATTATGCAGATATGATCGATAGAACGACAAATACTATACTGATTACTCTTATTATTATTAATCTAACTCATATTATTAGCCATATTATGCTTATATGATCGATAGAACGACAATTACTACACTTATTACACTCACTGTTATCAATCTAACTCATATTATTAGCCATATTATGGTTATATGACCGATAGAACGACAATTACTATGCTTATTACTCTTATTATTATCAATCTAACTCATATTATTAGCCATATTATGCTTATATGATCGATAGGACGACAATTACTATAACCATTACTCTTATTATTATCAACCTAACTCATATTATTAGCCATATTATGCTCATATGATCGATAGAACGACAATAACTACACTTATTACACTCACTATTATCAATCTAATTCATGTTATTAATCATATTATGCAGATATGATCGATAGAACGACAAATACTATACTGATTACTCTTATTATTATCAATCTAACTCATATTATTAGCCATATTATGCTTATATGATCGATAGGACGACAATTACTATACTCATTACTCTTATTATTATCAATCTAACTCATATTATTGGCCATATTGTGTTTATATGATCGATAGAACGACAAGTACTATACTTACCACTTTTATTATTATCAATCTAACTCATATTATTATCCATATTATGCTTATATGATCGATAGTACGACAATTACTATACTCATTACTCTTATTATTATCATTCTAACTCATATTAATAGACATATTATGCTTATATGATCGATAGTATGACAATTACTATACTCATTACTCTTACTATTATCAATCTAACTCATATTATTAGCAATATTCTGTTTATATGATCGATAGAACGACAAGTACTATACTTACCACTTTTATTATTATCAATCTAACTCATATTATTAGCCATATTGTGGTTATATGACCGATAGAACGACAATTACTATATTTATTACTCTTATTATTATCAATCTAACTCATATTATTAGCCATATTATGCTCATATGATCGATAGTTCGACAATTACTATACTAATTACTCTTATTATTACCAATCTAACTCATATTATTAACCATATTATGAAGATATGATCGATAGAACGACAATTACTATACTTATTACTCTTATTGTTATCAATCTAACTCATATTGTTAGCCATATTATGCTTATATGATCGGTATAACGACAAATAATATACTTATTACTCTTATTATTATCAACCTAACTCATATTATTAGCCATATTATGCTTATATGATCGATGGAACGACAATTACTACACTTATTACACTCACTGTTATCAATCTAACTCGTATTATTAGCCATATTATGGTTATATGACCGATAGAGCGACAATTACTATACTTATTACTCTTATTATTATCAATCTAACTCATATTATTAGCCATATTATGCTTATATGATCGATAGGACGACAATTACTATACTCATTACTCTTATTATTATCAATCTAACTCATATTATTAGCCATATTATGCTCATATGATCGATAGAACGACAATTACTACACTTATTACACCCACTATTATCAATCTAATTCATGTTATTAACCATATTATGCAGATATGATCGATAGAACGACAAATACTATACTGATTACTCTTATTATTATTAATCTAACTCATATTACTAGCCATATTATGCTTATATGATCGATAGAACGACAATTACTACACTTATTACACTCACTGTTATCAATCTAACTCATATTATTAGCCATATTATGGTTATATGACCGATAGAACGACAATTACTATGCTTATTACTCTTATTATTATCAATCTAACTCATATTATTAGCCATATTATGCTTATATGATCGATAGGACGACAATTACTATAACCATTACTCTTATTATTATCAATCTAACTCATATTATTAGCCATATTATGCTTATATGATCGATAGGACGACAATTACTATACTCATTACTCTTATTATTATCAATCTAACTCATATTATTAACCATATTATCCTTATATGATCGATAGTACGACAATTACTATACCCATTACTCTTATTATTATCAACCTAACTCATATTATTAGCCATATTATGCTCATATGATCGATAGAACGACAATTACTACACTTATTACACTCACTATTATCAATCTAATTCATGTTATTAATCATATTATGCAGATATGATCGATAGAACGACAAATACAATACTGATTACTCTTATTATTATTAATCTAACTCATATTATGCTTATATGATCGATAGAACGACAATTACTACACTTATTACACTCACTGTTATCAATGTAACTCATATTATTAGCCATATTATGGTTATATGACCGATAGAACGACAATTACTATGCTTATTACTCTTATTATTATCAATCTAACTCATATTATTAGCCATATTATGCTTATATGATCGATAGGACGACAATTACTATACTCATTACTCTTATTATTATCAATCTAACTCATATTATTGGCCATATTGTGTTTATATGATCGATAGAACGACAAGTACTATACTTACCACTTTTATTATTATCAATCTAACTCATATTATTATCCATATTATGCTTATATGATCGATAGTACGACAATTACTATACTCATTACTCTTATTATTATCATTCTAACTCATATTAATAGACATATTATGCTTATATGATCGATAGTATGACAATTACTATACTCATTACTCTTACTATTATCAATCTAACTCATATTATTAGCAATATTCTGTTTATATGATCGATAGAACGACAAGTACTATACTTACCACTTTTATTATTATCAATCTAACTCATATTATTAGCCATATTGTGGTTATATGACCGATAGAACGACAATTACTATATTTATTACTCTTATTATTATCAATCTAACTCATATTATTAGCCATATTATGCTCATATGATCGATAGTTCGACAATTACTATACTAATTACTCTTATTATTACCAATCTAACTCATGTTATTAACCATATTATGAAGATATGATCGATAGAACGACAATTACTATACTTATTACTCTTATTGTTATCAATCTAACTCATATTGTTAGCCATATTATGCTTATATGATCGGTATAACGACAAATAATATACTTATTACTCTTATTATTATCAACCTAACTCATATTATTAGCCATATTATGCTTATATGATCGATGGAACGACAATTACTACACTTATTACACTCACTGTTATCAATCTAACTCGTATTATTAGCCATATTATGGTTATATGACCGATAGAGCGACAATTACTATACTTATTACTCTTATTATTATCAATCTAACTCATATTATTAGCCATATTATGCTTATATGATCGATAGGACGACAATTACTATACTCATTACTCTTATTATTATCAATCTAACTCATATTATTAGCCATATTATGCTCATATGATCGATAGAACGACAATTACTACACTTATTACACCCACTATTATCAATCTAATTCATGTTATTAACCATATTATGCAGATATGATCGATAGAACGACAAATACTATACTGATTACTCTTATTATTATTAATCTAACTCATATTATTAGCCATATTATGCTTATATGATCGATAGAACGACAATTACTACACTTATTACACTCACTGTTATCAATCTAACTCATATTATTAGCCATATTATGGTTATATGACCGATAGAACGACAATTACTATGCTTATTACTCTTATTATTATCAATCTAACTCATATTATTAGCCATATTATGCTTATATGATCGATAGGACGACAATTACTATAACCATTACTCTTATTATTATCAACCTAACTCATATTATTAGCCATATTATGCTCATATGATCGATAGAACGACAATAACTACACTTATTACACTCACTATTATCAATCTAATTCATGTTATTAATCATATTATGCAGATATGATCGATAGAACGACAAATACTATACTGATTACTCTTATTTTTATTAATCTAACTCATATTATTAGCCATATTATGCTTATATGATCGATAGGACGACAATTACTATACTCATTACTCTTATTATTATTAATCTAACTCATATTACTAGCCATATTATGCTCATATGATCGATAGAACGACAATTACTACACTTATTACACTCACTGTTATCAATCTAACTCGTATTATTGGCCATATTATGGTTATATGACCGATAGAACGACAATTACTATACTTATTACTCTTATTATTATCAATCTAACTCATATTATTAGCCATATTATGCTTATATGATCGATAGGACGACAATTACTATACTCATTACTCTTATTATTATCAATCTAACTCATATTATTAGCCATATTACGCTTATATGATCGATAGGACGACAATTACTATACTTATTACACTTATTCTTATCAATCTAACTCATATTATTAGCCATATTATGCTCATATGATCGATAGAACGACAATTACTACACTTATTACACTCACTATTATCAATCTAATTCATGTTATTAATCATATTATGCAGATATGATCGATAGAACTACAAATACTATACTGATTACTCTTATTATTATTAATCTAACTCATATTATTAGCCATATTATGCTTATATGATCGATAGAACGACAATTACTACACTTATTACACTCAGTTTAATCAATCTAACTCATATTATTAACCATATTATGAAGATATGATCGATAGAACGACAGTTACTATACTGATTACTCTTATTATTATTACTCTAATTCATGTTATTAACCATATTATGCAGATATGATCGATAGAACGACAAATACTATACTGATTACTCTTATTATTATTAATCTAACTCATATTATTAGCCATATTATGCTTATATGATCGATAGAACGACAATTACTACACTTATTACACTCACTGTTATCAATCTAACTCGTATTATTAGCCATATTATGGTTATATGACCGATAGAACGACAATTACTATACTCATTACTCTTACTATTATCAATCTAACTCATATTATTAGCCATATTGTGTTTATATGATCGATAGAACGACAAGTACTATACTTACCACTTTTATTATTATCAATCTAACTCATATTATTAGCCATATTACGCTTATATGATCGATAGAACGACAATTACTATCCTTATTACACTCACTTTAATCAATCTAACTCATATTATTAACCATATTATGAAGATATGATCGATAGAACGACAATTACTATACTTATTACACTGACTTTAATCAATCTAACTCATATTATTACCCATATTATGAAGATATGATCGATAGAACGACAATTACTACACTTATTACACTCACTATTATCAATTTAATTCATGTTATTAACCATATTATGCAGATATGATCGATAGAACGACAATTACTATGCTTATTACTCTTATTGTTATCAATCTAACTCATATTATTAGCCATATTATGCTTATATGATCGATAGGACGACAATTACTATACTCATTACTCTTATTATTATCAATCTAACTCATATTATTAACCATATTATCCTTATATGATCGATAGTACGACAATTACTATACCCATTACTCTTATTATTATCAACCTAACTCATATTATTAGCCATATTATGCTCATATGATCGATAGAACGACAATTACTACACTTATTACACTCACTATTATCAATCTAATTCATGTTATTAATCATATTATGCAGATATGATCGATAGAACGACAAATACTATACTGATTACTCTTATTATTATTAATCTAACTCATATTATGCTTATATGATCGATAGAACGACAATTACTACACTTATTACACTCACTGTTATCAATGTAACTCATATTATTAGCCATATTATGGTTATATGACCGATAGAACGACAATTACTATGCTTATTACTCTTATTATTATCAATCTAACTCATATTATTAGCCATATTATGCTTATATGATCGATAGGACGACAATTACTATACTCATTACTCTTATTATTATCAATCTAACTCATATTATTGGCCATATTGTGTTTATATGATCGATAGAACGACAAGTACTATACTTACCACTTTTATTATTATCAATCTAACTCATATTATTATCCATATTATGCTTATATGATCGATAGTACGACAATTACTATACTCATTACTCTTATTATTATCATTCTAACTCATATTAATAGACATATTATGCTTATATGATCGATAGTATGACAATTACTATACTCATTACTCTTACTATTATCAATCTAACTCATATTATTAGCAATATTCTGTTTATATGATCGATAGAACGACAAGTACTATACTTACCACTTTTATTATTATCAATCTAACTCATATTATTAGCCATATTGTGGTTATATGACCGATAGAACGACAATTACTATATTTATTACTCTTATTATTATCAATCTAACTCATATTATTAGCCATATTATGCTCATATGATCGATAGTTCGACAATTACTATACTAATTACTCTTATTATTACCAATTTAACTCATATTATTAACCATATTATGAAGATATGATCGATAGAACGACAATTACTATACTTATTACTCTTATTGTTATCAATCTAACTCATATTGTTAGCCATATTATGCTTATATGATCGGTATAACGACAAATAATATACTTATTACTCTTATTATTATCAACCTAACTCATATTATTAGCCATATTATGCTTATATGATCGATGGAACGACAATTACTACACTTATTACACTCACTGTTATCAATCTAACTCGTATTATTAGCCATATTATGGTTATATGACCGATAGAGCGACAATTACTATACTTATTACTCTTATTATTATCAATCTAACTCATATTATTAGCCATATTATGCTTATATGATCGATAGGACGACAATTACTATACTCATTACTCTTATTATTATCAATCTAACTCATATTATTAGCCATATTATGCTCATATGATCGATAGAACGACAATTACTACACTTATTACACCCACTATTATCAATCTAATTCATGTTATTAACCATATTATGCAGATATGATCGATAGAACGACAAATACTATACTGATTACTCTTATTATTATTAATCAAACTCATATTATTAGCCATATTATGCTTATATGATCGATAGAACGACAATTACTACACTTATTACACTCACTGTTATCAATCTAACTCATATTATTAGCCATATTATGGTTATATGACCGATAGAACGACAATTACTATGCTTATTACTCTTATTATTATCAATCTAACTCATATTATTAGCCATATTATGCTTATATGATCGATAGGACGACAATTACTATAACCATTACTCTTATTATTATCAACCTAACTCATATTATTAGCCATATTATGCTCATATGATCGATAGAACGACAATAACTACACTTATTACACTCACTATTATCAATCTAATTCATGTTATTAATCATATTATGCAGATATGATCGATAGAACGACAAATACTATACTGATTACTCTTATTTTTATTAATCTAACTCATATTATTAGCCATATTATGCTTATATGATCGATAGAACGACAATTACTACACTTATTACACTCACTGTTATCAATCTAACTCGTATTATTGGCCATATTATGGTTATATGACCGATAGAACGACAATTACTATACTTATTACTCTTATTATTATCAATCTAACTCATATTATTAGCCATATTATGCTTATATGATCGATAGGACGACAATTACTATACTCATTACTCTTATTATTATCAATCTAACTCATATTATTAGCCATATTATGCTCATATGATCGATAGAACGACAATTACTACACTTATTACACCCACTATTATCAATCTAATTCATGTTATTAACCATATTATGCAGATATGATCGATAGAACGACAAATACTATACTGATTACTCTTATTATTATCAATCTAACTCATATTATTAGCCATATTATGCTTATATGATCGATAGGACGACAATTACTATACTCATTACTCTTATTATTATCAATCTAACTCATATTATTAGCCATATTACGCTTATATGATCGATAGGACGACAATTACTATACTTATTACACTTATTCTTATCAATCTAACTCATATTATTAGCCATATTATGCTCATATGATCGATAGAACGACAATTACTACACTTATTACACTCACTATTATCAATCTAATTCATGTTATTAATCATATTATGCAGATATGATCGATAGAACGACAAATACTATACTGATTACTCTTATTATTATTAATCTAACTCATATTATTAGCCATATTATGCTTATATGATCGATAGAACGACAATTACTACACTTATTACACTCAGTTTAATCAATCTAACTCATATTATTAACCATATTATGAAGATATGATCGATAGAACGACAGTTACTATACTGATTACTCTTATTATTATTACTCTAATTCATGTTATTAACCATATTATGCAGATATGATCGATAGAACGACAAATACTATACTGATTACTCTTATTATTATTAATCTAACTCATATTATTAGCCATATTATGCTTATATGATCGATAGAACGACAATTACTACACTTATTACACTCACTGTTATCAATCTAACTCGTATTATTAGCCATATTATGGTTATATGACCGATAGAACGACAATTACTATACTCATTACTCTTACTATTATCAATCTAACTCATATTATTAGCCATATTGTGTTTATATGATCGATAGAACGACAAGTACTATACTTACCACTTTTATTATTATCAATCTAACTCATATTATTAGCCATATTACGCTTATATGATCGATAGAACGACAATTACTATCCTTATTACACTCACTTTAATCAATCTAACTCATATTATTAACCATATTATGAAGATATGATCGATAGAACGACAATTACTATACTTATTACACTGACTTTAATCAATCTAACTCATATTATTACCCATATTATGAAGATATGATCGATAGAACGACAATTACTACACTTATTACACTCACTATTATCAATTTAATTCATGTTATTAACCATATTATGCAGATATGATCGATAGAACGACAATTACTATGCTTATTACTCTTATTGTTATCAATCTAACTCATATTATTAGCCATATTATGCTTATATGATCGATAGGACGACAATTACTATACTCATTACTCTTATTATTATCAATCTAACTCATATTATTAACCATATTATCCTTATATGATCGATAGTACGACAATTACTATACCCATTACTCTTATTATTATCAACCTAACTCATATTATTAGCCATATTATGCTCATATGATCGATAGAACGACAATTACTACACTTATTACACTCACTATTATCAATCTAATTCATGTTATTAATCATATTATGCAGATATGATCGATAGAACGACAAATACTATACTGATTACTCTTATTATTATTAATCTAACTCATATTATTAGCCATATTATGCTTATATGATCGATAGAACGACAATTACTACACTTATTACACTCACTGTTATCAATCTAACTCGTATTATTGGCCATATTATGGTTATATGACCGATAGAACGACAATTACTATACTTATTACTCTTATTATTATCAATCTAACTCATATTATTAGCCATATTATGCTTATATGATCGATAGGACGACAATTACTATACTCATTACTCTTATTATTATCAATCTAACTCATATTATTAGCCATATTATGCTTATATGATCGATAGGACGACAATTACTATACTCATTACTCGTATTATTATCAATCTAACTCATATTATTAGCCATATTATGCTTATATGATCGATAGAACGACAATTACTATACTTATTACTCTTATTATTATCAATCTAACTCATATTATTATCCATATTATGCTTATATGATCGATAGTACGACAATTACTATACTCATTACTCTTATTATTATCATTCTAACTCATATTAGTAGACATATTATGCTTATATGATCGATAGTATGACAATTACTATACTCATTACTCTTACTATTATCAATCTAACTCATATTATTAGCCATATTCTGTTTATATGATCGATAGAACGACAAGTACTATACTTACCACTTTTATTATTATCAATCTAACTCATATTATTAGCCATATTATGCTTATATGATCGATAGTACGACAATTACTATACTCATTACTCTTATTATTATCATTCTAACTCATATTAGTAGACATATTATGCTTATATGATCGATAGTATGACAATTACTATACTCATTACTCTTATTATTATCAATCTAACTCATATTGTTAGCCATATTATGCTTATACGATCGGTATAACGACAAATAATATACTTATTACTCTTATTATTATCAACCTAACTCATATTATTAGCCATATTATGCTTATATGATCGATGGAACGACAATTACTACACTTATTACACCCACTATTATCAATCTAATTCATGTTATTAACCATATTATGCAGATATGATCGATAGAACGACAATTACTATACCCATTACTCTAATTATTATCAACGTAACTCATATTATTAGCCATATTATGCTCATATGATCGATAGAACGGCAATTACTACACTTATTATACTCACTATTATCAATCTAACTCATATTATTATCCATATTATGCTTATATGATCGATAGTACGACAATTAGTATACTCATTACTCTTATTATTATCATTCTAACTCATATTATTAGACATATTATGCTTATATGATCGATAGTATGACAATTACTATACTCATTACTCTTACTATTATCAATCTAACTCATATTATTAGCCATATTGTGTTTATATGATCGATAGAACGACAAGTACTATACTTACCACTTTTATTATTATCAATCTAACTCATATTATTAGCCATATTATGGTTATATGACCGATAGAACGACAACTACTACATTTATTACTCTTATTATTATCAATCTAACTCATATTATTAGCCATATTATGCTCATATGATCGATAGAACGACAATTACTACACTTCTTACACTCACTATTATCAATCTAATTCATGTTATTAATCTTATTATGCAGATATGATCGATAGAACGACAAATACTATACTGATTACTCTTATTATTATTAATCTAACTCATATTATTAGCCATATTATGCTTATATGATCGATAGAACGACAATTACTACACTTATTACACTCAGTTTAATCAATCTAATTCATATTATTAACCATATTATGAAGATATGATCGATAGAACGACAGTTACTATACTGATTACTCTTATTATTATTACTCTAATTCATGTTATTAACCATATTATGCAGATATGATCGATAGAACGACAAATACTATACTGATTACTCTTATTATTATTAATCTAACTCATATTATTAGCCATATTATGCTTATATGATCGATAGAACGACAATTACTACACTTATTACACTCACTGTTTTCAATCTAACACGTATTATTGGCCATATTATGGTTATATGACCGATAGAACGACAATTACTATACATATTACTCTTATTATTATCAATCTAACTCATATTATTAGCCATATTATGCTTATATGATCGATAGGACGACAATTACTATACTCATTACTCTTATTATTATCAATCTTACTCATATTATTAGCCATATTATCCTTATATGATCGATAGTACGACAATTACTATACCCATTACTCTTATTATTATCAACCTAACTCATATTATTAGCCATATTATGCTCATATGATCAATAGCACGACAATTACTACACTTATTACACTCACTATTATCAATCTAATTCATGTTATTAATCATATTATGCAGATATGATCGATAGAACGACAAATACTATACTGATTACTCTTATTATTATTAATCTAACTCATATTATTAGCCATATTATGCTTATATGATCGATAGAACGACAATTACTACACTTATTACACTCAGTTTAATCAATCTAACTCATATTATTAACCATATTATGCAGATATGATCGATAGAACGACAATTACTATGCTTATTACTCTTATTATTATCAATCTAACTCATATTATTAGCCATATTATGTTTATATGATCGATAGGACGACAATTACTATACTCATTACTCTTATTATTATCAATCTAACTCATATTATTGGCCATATTGTGTTTATATAATCGATAGAACGACAAGTACTATACTTACCACTTTTATTATTATCAATCTAACTCATATTATTATCCATATTATGCTTATATGATCGATAGTACGACAATTACTATACTCATTACTCTTATTATTATCATTCTAACTCATATTATTAGACATATTATGCTTATATGATCGATAGTATGACAATTACTATACTCATTACTCTTATTATTATCAATCTAACTCATATTATAAGCCATATTATGCTTATATGATCGATAGAACGACAATTACTACACTTATTACACTCACTATTATCAATCTAATTCATGTTATTAACCATATTATGCAGATATGATCGATAGAACGACAAATGCTATACTGATTACTCTTATTATTATTAATCTAACTCATATTATTAGCCATATTACGCTTATATGATCGATAGAACGACAATTACTACACTTATTACACTCACTGTTATCAATGTAACTCATATTATTAGCCATATTATGGTTATATGACCGATAGAACGACAATTACTATGCTTATTACTCTTATTATTATCAATCTAACTCATATTATTAGCCATATTATGCTTATATGATCGATAGGACGACAATTACTATAACCATTACTCTTATTATTATCAACCTAACTCATATTATTAGCCATATTATGCTCATATGATCGATAGAACGACAATAACTACACTTATTACACTCACTATTATCAATCTAATTCATGTTATTAATCATATTATGCAGATATGATCGATAGAACGACAAATACTATACTGATTACTCTTATGTTTATTAATCTAACTCATATTATTAGCCATATTATGCTTATATGATCGATAGAACGACAATTACTACACTTATTACACTCACTGTTATCAATCTAACTCGTATTATTGGCCATATTATGGTTATATGACCGATAGAACGACAATTACTATACTTATTACTCTTATTATTATCAATCTAACTCATATTATTAGCCATATTATGCTTATATGATCGATAGGACGACAATTACTATACTCATTACTCTTATTATCATTAATCTAACTCATATTACTAGCCATATTATGCTCATATGATCGATAGAACGACAATTACTACACTTATTACACTCACTGTTATCAATCTAACTCGTATTATTGGCCATATTATGGTTATATGACCGATAGAACGACAATTACTATACTTATTACTCTTATTATTATCAATCTAACTCATATTATTAGCCATATTATGCTTATATGATCGATAGGACGACAATTACTATACTCATTACTCTTATTATTATCAATCTAACTCATATTATTAGCCATATTACGCTTATATGATCGATAGGACGACAATTACTATACTTATTACACTTATTCTTATCAATCTAACTCATATTATTAGCCATATTATGCTCATATGATCGATAGAACGACAATTACTACACTTATTACACTCACTATTATCAATCTAATTCATGTTATTAATCATATTATGCAGATATGATCGATAGGACGACTATTACTATACTCATTACTCTTATTATTATCAATCTAACTCATATTATTAGCCATATTATCCTTATATGATCGATAGTACGACAATTACTATACCCATTACTCTTATTATTATCAACCTAACTCATATTATTAGCCATATTATGCTCATATGATCGATAGAACGACAATTACTACACTTATTACACTCACTATTATCAATCTAACTCATATTATTAGCCATATTGTGGTTATATGACCGATAGAACGACAATTACTATATTTATTACTCTTATTATTATCAATCTAACTCATATTATTAGACATATTATGCTTATATGATCGATAGTATGACAATTACTATACTCATTACTCTTACTATTATCAATCTAACTCATATTATTAGCCATATTGTGTTTATATGATCGATAGAACGACAAGTACTATACTTACCACTTTTATTATTATCAATCTAACTCATATTATTAGCCATATTATGGTTATATGACCGATAGAACGACAACTACTACATTTATTACTCTTATTATTATCAATCTAACTCATATTATTAGCCATATTATGCTCATATGATCGATAGAACGACAATTACTACACTTCTTACACTCACTATTATCAATCTAATTCATGTTATTAATCTTATTATGCAGATATGATCGATAGAACGACAAATACTATACTGATTACTCTTATTATTATTAATCTAACTCATATTATTAGCCATATTATGCTTATATGATCGATAGAACGACAATTACTACACTTATTACACTCAGTTTAATCAATCTAATTCATATTATTAACCATATTATGAAGATATGATCGATAGAACGACAGTTACTATACTGATTACTCTTATTATTATTACTCTAATTCATGTTATTAACCATATTATGCAGATATGACCGATAGAACGACAATTACTATACTTATTACTCTTATTATTATCAATCTAACTCATATTATTAGCCATATTATGCTTATATGATCGATAGGACGACAATTACTATACTCATTACTCTTATTATTATTAATCTAACTCATATTTATAGCCATATTATGCTTATATGATCGATAGAACGACAATTACTACACTTATTACACTCACTGTTATCAATCTAACTCATATTATTAGCCATATTATGGTTATATGACCGATAGAACGACAATTACTATGCTTATTACTCTTATTATTATCAATCTAACTCATATTATTAGCCATATTATGCTTATATGATCGATAGGACGACAATTACTATACTCATTACTCTTATTATTATCAATCTAACTCATATTATTAGCCATATTATCCTTATATGATCGATAGTACGACAATTACTATACCCATTACTCTTATTATTATCAACCTAACTCATATTATTAGCCATATTATGCTCATATGATCGATAGAACGACAATTACTACACTTATTACACTCACTATTATCAATCTAACTCATATTATTATCCATATTATGCTTATATGATCGATAGTACGACAATTACTATACTCATTACTCTTATTATTATCATTCTAACTCATATTATTAGACATATTATGCTTATATGATCGATAGTATGACAATTACTATACTCATTACTCTTACTATTATCAATCTAACTCATATTATTAGCCATATTGTGTTTATATGATCGATAGAACGACAAGTACTATACTTACCACTTTTATTATTATCAATCTAACACATATTATTAGCCATATTATGGTTATATGACCGATAGAACGACAATTACTATATTTATTACTCTTATTATTATCAATCTAACTCATATTATTAGCCATATTATGCTCATATGATCGATAGAACGACAATTACTACACTTATTACACTCACTATTATCAATCTAATTCATGTTATTAATCGTATTATGCAGATATGATCGATAGAACGACAAATACTATACTGATTACTCTTATTATTATTAATCTAACTCATATTATTAGCCATATTATGCTTATATGATCGATAGAACGATAATTACTACACTTATTACGCTCAGTTTAATCAATCTAACTCATATTATTAACCATATTATGAAGATATGATCGATAGAACGACAGTTACTATACTGATTACTCTTATTATTATTACTCTAATTCATGTTATTAACCATATTATGCAGATATGATCGATAGAACGACAAATACTATACTGATTACTCTTATTATTACTAATCTAACTCATATTATTAGCCATATTATGCTTATATGATCGATAGAACGACAATTACTACACTTATTACACTCACTGTTATCAATCTAACTCGTATTATTGGCCATATTATGGTTATATGACCGATAGAACGAAAATTACTATACTTATTACTCTTATTATTATCAATCAAACTCATATTATTAGCCATATTATGCTTATATGATCGATAGGACGACAATTACTATACTCATTACTCTTATTATTATTAATCTAACTCATATTATTAGCCATATTATGCTTATATGATCGATAGAACGACAATTACTACACTTATTACACTCACTGTTATCAATCTAACTCATATTATTAGCCATATTATGGTTATATGACCGATAGAACGACAATTACTATGCTTATTACTCTTATTATTATCAATCTAACTCATATTATTAGCCATATTATGCTTATATGATCGATAGGACGACAATTACTATACTCATTACTCTTATTATTATCAATCTAACTCATATTATTAGCCATATTATCCTTATATGATCGATAGTACGACAATTACTATACCCATTACTCTTATTATTATCAACCTAACTCATATTATTAGCCATATTATGCTTATACGATCGATAGAACGACAATTACTACACTTATTACACTCACTGTTATCAATCTAACTCGTATTGTTAGCCATATTGTGGTTATATGACCGATAGAACGACAATTACTATATTTATTACTCTTATTATTATCAATCTAACTCATATTATTAGCCATATTGCGCTTATATGAACGATAGAACGACAATTACTATACTTATTAATCTTATTCTTATCAATCTAACTCATATTATTAGCCATATTATGCTTATATGATCGATAGAACGACAATTACTATGCTTATTACTCTTATTATTATCAATCTAACTCATATTATTAGCCATATTATGCTTATATGATCGATAGGACGACAATTACTATACTCATTACTCTTATTATTATCAATCTAACTCATATTATTAGCCATATTGTCCTTATATGATCGATAGTACGACAATTACTATACCCATTACTCTTATTATTATCAACCTAACTCATATTATTAGCCATATTATGCTCATATGATCGATAGAACGACAATTACTACAGTTATTACACTCACTATTATCAATCTAATTCATGTTATTAATCATATTATGCAGATATGATCGTTAGAACGACAAATACTATACTGATTACTCTTATTATTATTAATTTAACTCATATTATTAGCCATATTATGCTTATATGATCGATAGAACGACAATTACTACACTTATTACACTCAGTTTAATCAATCTAACTCATATTATTAACCATATTATGAAGATATGATCGATAGAACGACAGTTACTATACTGATTACTCTTATTATTATTACTCTAATTTATGTTATTAACCATATTATGCAGATATGATCGATAGAACGACAAATACTATACTGATTACTCTTATTATTATTAATCTAACTCATATTATTAGCCATATTATGCTTATATTATCGATAGAACGACAATTACTACACTTATTACACTCACTGTTATCAATCTAACTCGTATTATTGGCCATATTATGGTTATATGACCGATAGAACGACAATTACTATACTTATTACTCTTATTATTATCAATCTAACTCATATTATTAGCCATATTATGCTTATATCATCGATAGGACGACAATTACTATACTCATTACTCTTATTATTATCAATCTAACTCATATTATTAGCCATATTATGCTCATATGATCGATAGAACGACAATTACTATACTTATTACTCTTATTCTTATCAATCTAACACATATTATTAGCCATATTATGCTTATATGATCGATAGAACGACAATTACTATACTTATTAATCTTATTATTATCAATCTAACTCATATTATTAACCATATTATGAAGATATGATCGATAGAACGACAATTACTACACTTATTACACTCACTATTATCAATCTAATTCATGTTATTAACCATATTATGCAGATATGATCGATAGAACGACAAATACTATACTGATTACTCTTATTATTATTAATCTAACTCATATTATTAGCCATATTATGCTTATATGATCGATAGAACGACAAATACTACACTTATTACACTCACTGTTATCAATCTAACTCGTATTATTGGCCATATTATGGTTATATGACCGATAGAACGACAATTACTATACTTATTACTCTTATTATTATCAATCTAACTCATATTATTAGCCATATTATGCTTATATGATCGATAGGACGACAATTACAATACTCATTACTCTTATTATTATCAATCTAACTCATATTATTAGCCATATTATGCTTATATGATCGATAGGACGACAACTACTATACTCATAACTCTTATTATTATCAATCTAACTCATATTATTAGCCTTATTATGCTTATATGATCGATATAACGACAATTACTATACTTATTACACTCACTGTTATCAATCTAACTCATATTATTAGCCATATTATGCTTATATGATCGATAGGACGACAATTACAATACTCATTACTCTTATTATTATCAATCTAACTCATATTATTAGCCATATTATGCTTATATGATCGATAGGACGACAACTACTATACTCATAACTCTTATTATTATCAATCTAACTCATATTATTAGCCTTATTATGCTTATATGATCGATATAACGACAATTACTATACTTATTACACTCACTGTTATCAATCTAACTCATATTATTAGCCATATTATGGTTATATGACCGATAGAACGAGAATTACTATACTCATTACTCTTATTATTATCAATCTAACTCATATTATTAGCCATATTACGCTTATATGATCGATAGGACGACAATTACTATACTTATTACACTTATTCTTATCAATCTAACTCATATTATTAGCCATATTATGCTCATATGATCGATAGAACGACAATTACTACACTTATTACACTCACTATTATCAATCTAATTCATGTTATTAATCATATTATGCAGATATGATCGATAGGACGACTATTACTATACTCATTACTCTTATTATTATCAATCTAACTCATATTATTAGCCATATTATCCTTATATGATCGATAGTACGACAATTACTATACCCATTACTCTTATTATTATCAACCTAACTCATATTATTAGCCATATTATGCTCATATGATCGATAGAACGACAATTACTACACTTATTACACTCACTATTATCAATCTAACTCATATTATTAGCCATATTGTGGTTATATGACCGATAGAACGACAATTACTATATTTATTACTCTTATTATTATCAATCTAACTCATATTATTAGACATATTATGCTTATATGATCGATAGTATGACAATTACTATACTCATTACTCTTACTATTATCAATCTAACTCATATTATTAGCCATATTGTGTTTATATGATCGATAGAACGACAAGTACTATACTTACCACTTTTATTATTATCAATCTAACTCATATTATTAGCCATATTATGGTTATATGACCGATAGAACGACAACTACTACATTTATTACTCTTATTATTATCAATCTAACTCATATTATTAGCCATATTATGCTCATATGATCGATAGAACGACAATTACTACACTTCTTACACTCACTATTATCAATCTAATTCATGTTATTAATCTTATTATGCAGATATGATCGATAGAACGACAAATACTATACTGATTACTCTTATTATTATTAATCTAACTCATATTATTAGCCATATTATGCTTATATGATCGATAGAACGACAATTACTACACTTATTACACTCAGTTTAATCAATCTAATTCATATTATTAACCATATTATGAAGATATGATCGATAGAACGACAGTTACTATACTGATTACTCTTATTATTATTACTCTAATTCATGTTATTAACCATATTATGCAGATATGATCGATAGAACGACAAATACTATACTGATTACTCTTATTATTATTAATCTAACTCATATTATTAGCCATATTATGCTTATATGATCGATAGAACGACAATTACTACACTTATTACACTCACTGTTTTCAATCTAACACGTATTATTGGCCATATTATGGTTATATGACCGATAGAACGACAATTACTATACTTATTACTCTTATTATTATCAATCTAACTCATATTATTAGCCATATTATGCTTATATGATCGATAGGACGACAATTACTATACTCATTACTCTTATTATTATTAATCTAACTCATATTTATAGCCATATTATGCTTATATGATCGATAGAACGACAATTACTACACTTATTACACTCACTGTTATCAATCTAACTCATATTATTAGCCATATTATGGTTATATGACCGATAGAACGACAATTACTATGCTTATTACTCTTATTATTATCAATCTAACTCATATTATTAGCCATATTATGCTTATATGATCGATAGGACGACAATTACTATACTCATTACTCTTATTATTATCAATCTAACTCATATTATTAGCCATATTATCCTTATATGATCGATAGTACGACAATTACTATACCCATTACTCTTATTATTATCAACCTAACTCATATTATTAGCCATATTATGCTCATATGATCGATAGAACGACAATTACTACACTTATTACACTCACTATTATCAATCTAACTCATATTATTATCCATATTATGCTTATATGATCGATAGTACGACAATTACTATACTCATTACTCTTATTATTATCATTCTAACTCATATTATTAGACATATTATGCTTATATGATCGATAGTATGACAATTACTATACTCATTACTCTTACTATTATCAATCTAACTCATATTATTAGCCATATTGTGTTTATATGATCGATAGAACGACAAGTACTATACTTACCACTTTTATTATTATCAATCTAACACATATTATTAGCCATATTATGGTTATATGACCGATAGAACGACAATTACTATATTTATTACTCTTATTATTATCAATCTAACTCATATTATTAGCCATATTATGCTCATATGATCGATAGAACGACAATTACTACACTTATTACACTCACTATTATCAATCTAATTCATGTTATTAATCGTATTATGCAGATATGATCGATAGAACGACAAATACTATACTGATTACTCTTATTATTATTAATCTAACTCATATTATTAGCCATATTATGCTTATATGATCGATAGAACGATAATTACTACACTTATTACGCTCAGTTTAATCAATCTAACTCATATTATTAACCATATTATGAAGATATGATCGATAGAACGACAGTTACTATACTGATTACTCTTATTATTATTACTCTAATTCATGTTATTAACCATATTATGCAGATATGATCGATAGAACGACAAATACTATACTGATTACTCTTATTATTACTAATCTAACTCATATTATTAGCCATATTATGCTTATATGATCGATAGAACGACAATTACTACACTTATTACACTCACTGTTATCAATCTAACTCGTATTATTGGCCATATTATGGTTATATGACCGATAGAACGAAAATTACTATACTTATTACTCTTATTATTATCAATCAAACTCATATTATTAGCCATATTATGCTTATATGATCGATAGGACGACAATTACTATACTCATTACTCTTATTATTATTAATCTAACTCATATTATTAGCCATATTATGCTTATATGATCGATAGAACGACAATTACTACACTTATTACACTCACTGTTATCAATCTAACTCATATTATTAGCCATATTATGGTTATATGACCGATAGAACGACAATTACTATGCTTATTACTCTTATTATTATCAATCTAACTCATATTATTAGCCATATTATGCTTATATGATCGATAGGACGACAATTACTATACTCATTACTCTTATTATTATCAATCTAACTCATATTATTAGCCATATTATCCTTATATGATCGATAGTACGACAATTACTATACCCATTACTCTTATTATTATCAACCTAACTCATATTATTAGCCATATTATGCTTATACGATCGATAGAACGACAATTACTACACTTATTACACTCACTGTTATCAATCTAACTCGTATTGTTAGCCATATTGTGGTTATATGACCGATAGAACGACAATTACTATATTTATTACTCTTATTATTATCAATCTAACTCATATTATTAGCCATATTGCGCTTATATGAACGATAGAACGACAATTACTATACTTATTAATCTTATTCTTATCAATCTAACTCATATTATTAGCCATATTATGCTTATATGATCGATAGAACGACAATTACTATGCTTATTACTCTTATTATTATCAATCTAACTCATATTATTAGCCATATTATGCTTATATGATCGATAGGACGACAATTACTATACTCATTACTCTTATTATTATCAATCTAACTCATATTATTAGCCATATTGTCCTTATATGATCGATAGTACGACAATTACTATACCCATTACTCTTATTATTATCAACCTAACTCATATTATTAGCCATATTATGCTCATATGATCGATAGAACGACAATTACTACAGTTATTACACTCACTATTATCAATCTAATTCATGTTATTAATCATATTATGCAGATATGATCGTTAGAACGACAAATACTATACTGATTACTCTTATTATTATTAATTTAACTCATATTATTAGCCATATTATGCTTATATGATCGATAGAACGACAATTACTACACTTATTACACTCAGTTTAATCAATCTAACTCACATTATTAACCATATTATGAAGATATGATCGATAGAACGACAGTTACTATACTGATTACTCTTATTATTATTACTCTAATTCATGTTATTAACCATATTATGCAGATATGATCGATAGAACGACAAATACTATACTGATTACTCTTATTATTATTAATCTAACTCATATTATTAGCCATATTATGCTTATATTATCGATAGAACGACAATTACTACACTTATTACACTCACTGTTATCAATCTAACTCGTATTATTGGCCATATTATGGTTATATGACCGATAGAACGACAATTACTATACTTATTACTCTTATTATTATCAATCTAACTCATATTATTAGCCATATTATGCTTATATCATCGATAGGACGACAATTACTATACTCATTACTCTTATTATTATCAATCTAACTCATATTATTAGCCATATTATGCTCATATGATCGATAGAACGACAATTACTATACTTATTACTCTTATTCTTATCAATCTAACACATATTATTAGCCATATTATGCTTATATGATCGATAGAACGACAATTACTATACTTATTAATCTTATTATTATCAATCTAACTCATATTATTAACCATATTATGAAGATATGATCGATAGAACGACAATTACTACACTTATTACACTCACTATTATCAATCTAATTCATGTTATTAACCATATTATGCAGATATGATCGATAGAACGACAAATACTATACTGATTACTCTTATTATTATTAATCTAACTCATATTATTAGCCATATTATGCTTATATGATCGATAGAACGACAAATACTACACTTATTACACTCACTGTTATCAATCTAACTCGTATTATTGGCCATATTATGGTTATATGACCGATAGAACGACAATTACTATACTTATTACTCTTATTATTATCAATCTAACTCATATTATTAGCCATATTATGCTTATATGATCGATAGGACGACAATTACAATACTCATTACTCTTATTATTATCAATCTAACTCATATTATTAGCCATATTATGCTTATATGATCGATAGGACGACAACTACTATACTCATAACTCTTATTATTATCAATCTAACTCATATTATTAGCCTTATTATGCTTATATGATCGATATAACGACAATTACTATACTTATTACACTCACTGTTATCAATCTAACTCATATTATTAGCCATATTATGGTTATATGACCGATAGAACGAGAATTACTATACTTACTACTCTTATTATTATCAATCTAACTCATATTATTAGCGATATTATGGTTATATGACCGATAGAACGACAATTACTATACCTATTATTCTTATTATTATCAATCTAACTCATATTATTAGCCATATTATGCTTATATGATCGATAGAACGACAATTACTATACTCATTACTCTTATTATTATCATTCTAACTCATATTATTAGACATATTATGCTTATATGATCGATAGTATGACAATTACTATACTCATTACTCTTACTATTATCAATCTAACTCATATTATTAGCCATATTGTGTTTATATGATCGATAGAACGACAAGTACTATACTTACCGCTTTTATTATTATCAATCCAACTCATATTATTAGCCATATTGTGGTTATATGACCGATAGAACGACAATTACTATATTTATTACTCTTATTATTATCAATCTAACTCATATTATTATCCATATTAAGCTTATATGATCGATAGTACGACAATTACTATACTCATTACTCTTATTATTATCATTCTAACTCATTTTATTAGACATATTATGCTGATATGATCGATAGTATGACAATTACTATACTCATTACTCTTACTATTATCAATCTAACTCATATTATTAGCCATATTGTGTTTATATGATCGATAGAACGACAAGTACTATACTTACCACTTTTATTATTGTCAATCTAACTCATATTATTAGCCATATTATGCTCATATGATCGATAGAACGACAATTACTACACTTATTACACTCACTATTATCAATCTAACTCATATTATTATCCATATTATGCTTATATGATCGATAGTACGACAATTACTATACTCATTACTCTTATTATTATCATTCTAACTCATATTATTAGACATATTATGCTTATATGATCGATAGTATGACAATTACTATACTCATTACTCTTACTATTATCAATCTAACTCATATTATTAGCCATATTGTGTTTATATGATCGATAGAACGACAAGTACTATACTTACCACTTTTATTATTATCAATCTAACACATATTATTAGCCATATTATGGTTATATGACCGATAGAACGACAATTACTATATTTATTACTCTTATTATTATCAATCTAACTCATATTATTAGCCATATTATGCTCATATGATCGATAGAACGACAATTACTACACTTATTACACTCACTATTATCAATCTAATTCATGTTATTAATCGTATTATGCAGATATGATCGATAGAACGACAAATACTATACTGATTACTCTTATTATTATTAATCTAACTCATATTATTAGCCATATTATGCTTATATGATCGATAGAACGATAATTACTACACTTATTACGCTCAGTTTAATCAATCTAACTCATATTATTAACCATATTATGAAGATATGATCGATAGAACGACAGTTACTATACTGATTACTCTTATTATTATTACTCTAATTCATGTTATTAACCATATTATGCAGATATGATCGATAGAACGACAAATACTATACTGATTACTCTTATTATTACTAATCTAACTCATATTATTAGCCATATTATGCTTATATGATCGATAGAACGACAATTACTACACTTATTACACTCACTGTTATCAATCTAACTCGTATTATTGGCCATATTATGGTTATATGACCGATAGAACGAAAATTACTATACTTATTACTCTTATTATTATCAATCAAACTCATATTATTAGCCATATTATGCTTATATGATCGATAGGACGACAATTACTATACTCATTACTCTTATTATTATTAATCTAACTCATATTATTAGCCATATTATGCTTATATGATCGATAGAACGACAATTACTACACTTATTACACTCACTGTTATCAATCTAACTCATATTATTAGCCATATTATGGTTATATGACCGATAGAACGACAATTACTATGCTTATTACTCTTATTATTATCAATCTAACTCATATTATTAGCCATATTATGCTTATATGATCGATAGGACGACAATTACTATACTCATTACTCTTATTATTATCAATCTAACTCATATTATTAGCCATATTATCCTTATATGATCGATAGTACGACAATTACTATACCCATTACTTTTATTATTATCAACCTAACTCATATTATTAGCCATATTATGCTTATACGATCGATAGAACGACAATTACTACACTTATTACACTCACTGTTATCAATCTAACTCGTATTGTTAGCCATATTGTGGTTATATGACCGATAGAACGACAATTACTATATTTATTACTCTTATTATTATCAATCTAACTCATATTATTAGCCATATTGCGCTTATATGAACGATAGAACGACAATTACTATACTTATTAATCTTATTCTTATCAATCTAACTCATATTATTAGCCATATTATGCTTATATGATCGATAGAACGACAATTACTATGCTTATTACTCTTATTATTATCAATCTAACTCATATTATTAGCCATATTATGCTTATATGATCGATAGGACGACAATTACTATACTCATTACTCTTATTATTATCAATCTAACTCATATTATTAGCCATATTGTCCTTATATGATCGATAGTACGACAATTACTATACCCATTACTCTTATTATTATCAACCTAACTCATATTATTAGCCATATTATGCTCATATGATCGATAGAACGACAATTACTACAGTTATTACACTCACTATTATCAATCTAATTCATGTTATTAATCATATTATGCAGATATGATCGTTAGAACGACAAATACTATACTGATTACTCTTATTATTATTAATTTAACTCATATTATTAGCCATATTATGCTTATATGATCGATAGAACGACAATTACTACACTTATTACACTCAGTTTAATCAATCTAACTCATATTATTAACCATATTATGAAGATATGATCGATAGAACGACAGTTACTATACTGATTACTCTTATTATTATTACTCTAATTCATGTTATTAACCATATTATGCAGATATGATCGATAGAACGACAAATACTATACTGATTACTCTTATTATTATTAATCTAACTCATATTATTAGCCATATTATGCTTATATTATCGATAGAACGACAATTACTACACTTATTACACTCACTGTTATCAATCTAACTCGTATTATTGGCCATATTATGGTTATATGACCGATAGAACGACAATTACTATACTTATTACTCTTATTATTATCAATCTAACTCATATTATTAGCCATATTATGCTTATATCATCGATAGGATGACAATTACTATACTCATTACTCTTATTATTATCAATCTAACTCATATTATTAGCCATATTATGCTCATATGATCGATAGAACGACAATTACTATACTTATTACTCTTATTCTTATCAATCTAACACATATTATTAGCCATATTATGCTTATATGATCGATAGAACGACAATTACTATACTTATTAATCTTATTATTATCAATCTAACTCATATTATTAACCATATTATGAAGATATGATCGATAGAACGACAATTACTACACTTATTACACTCACTATTATCAATCTAATTCATGTTATTAACCATATTATGCAGATATGATCGATAGAACGACAAATACTATACTGATTACTCTTATTATTATTAATCTAACTCATATTATTAGCCATATTATGCTTATATGATCGATAGAACGACAAATACTACACTTATTACACTCACTGTTATCAATCTAACTCGTATTATTGGCCATATTATGGTTATATGACCGATAGAACGACAATTACTATACTTATTACTCTTATTATTATCAATCTAACTCATATTATTAGCCATATTATGCTTATATGATCGATAGGACGACAATTACAATACTCATTACTCTTATTATTATCAATCTAACTCATATTATTAGCCATATTATGCTTATATGATCGATAGGACGACAACTACTATACTCATAACTCTTATTATTATCAATCTAACTCATATTATTAGCCTTATTATGCTTATATGATCGATATAACGACAATTACTATACATATTACACTCACTGTTATCAATCTAACTCATATTATTAGCCATATTATGGTTATATGACCGATAGAACGAGAATTACTATACTTACTACTCTTATTATTATCAATCTAACTCATATTATTAGCGATATTATGGTTATATGACCGATAGAACGACAATTACTATACCTATTATTCTTATTATTATCAATCTAACTCATATTATTAGCCATATTATGCTTATATGATCGATAGAACGACAATTACTATACTCATTACTCTTATTATTATCATTCTAACTCATATTATTAGACATATTATGCTTATATGATCGATAGTATGACAATTACTATACTCATTACTCTTACTATTATCAATCTAACTCATATTATTAGCCATATTGTGTTTATATGATCGATAGAACGACAAGTACTATACTTACCGCTTTTATTATTATCAATCCAACTCATATTATTAGCCATATTGTGGTTATATGACCGATAGAACGACAATTACTATATTTATTACTCTTATTATTATCAATCTAACTCATATTATTATCCATATTAAGCTTATATGATCGATAGTACGACAATTACTATACTCATTACTCTTATTATTATCATTCTAACTCATTTTATTAGACATATTATGCTGATATGATCGATAGTATGACAATTACTATACTCATTACTCTTACTATTATCAATCTAACTCATATTATTAGCCATATTGTGTTTATATGATCGATAGAACGACAAGTACTATACTTACCACTTTTATTATTGTCAATCTAACTCATATTATTAGCCATATTATGCTTATATGATCGATAGAACGACAATTACTATCCTTATTACACTCACGTTAATCAATCTAACTCATATTATTAACCATATTATGAAGATATGATCGATAGAACGACAATTACTATACTTATTACACTGACTTTAATCAATCTAACTCATATTATTACCCATATTATGAAGATATGATCGATAGAACGACAATTACTACACTTATTACACTCACTATTATCAATCTAATTCATGTTATTAACCATATTATGCAGATATGATCGATAGAACGACAAGGACTATACTGATTACTCTTATTATTATTAATCTAACTCATATTATTAGCCATATTATGCTTATATGATCGATAGAACGACAATTACTACACTTATTACACTCACTGTTATCGATCTAACTCATATTATTAGCCATATTATGGTTATATGACCGATAGAACGACAATTACTATGCTTATTACTCTTATTGTTATCAATCTAACTCATATTATTAGCCATATTATGCTTATATGATCGATAGGACGACAATTACTATACTCATTACTCTTATTATTATCAATCTAACTCATATTATTAACCATATTATCCTTATATGATCGATAGTACGACAATTACTATACCCATTACTCTTATTATTATCAACCTAACTCATATTATTAGCCATATTATGCTCATATGATCGATAGAACGACAATTACTACACTTATTACACTCACTATTATCAATCTAATTCATGTTATTAATCATATTATGCAGATATGATCGATAGAACGACAAATACTATACTGATTACTCTTATTATTATGAATCTAACTCATATTATTAGCCATATTATGCTTATATGATCGATAGAACGACAATTACTACACTTATTACACTCACTGTTATCAATCTAACTCATATTATTAGCCATATTATGGTTATATGACCGATAGAACGACAATTACTATGCTTATTACTCTTATTATTATCAATCTAACTCATATTATTAGCCATATTATGCTTATATGATCGATAGGACGACAATTACTATACTGATTACTCTTATTATTATCAATCTAACTCTTATTATTGGCCATATTGTGTTTATATGATCGATAGAACGACAAGTACTATACTTACCACTTTTATTATTATCAATCTAACTCATATTATTATCCATATTATGCATATATGATCGATAGTACGACAATTACTATACTCATTACTCTTATTATTATCATTCTAACTCATATTATTAGACATATTATGCTTATATGATCGATAGTATGACAATTACTATACTCATTACTCTTACTATTATCAATCTAACTCATATTATTGGCCATATTGTGTTTATATGATCGATAGAACGACAAGTACTATACTTACCACTTTTATTATTATCAATCTAACTCATATTATTAGCCTTATTATGCTTATATGATCGATATAACGACAATTACTATACTTATTACACTCACTGTTATCAATCTAACTCATATTATTAGCCATATTATGGTTATATGACCGATAGAACGAGAATTACTATACTTATTACTCTTATTATTATCAATCTAACTCATATTATTAGCGATATTATGGTTATATGACCGATAGAACGACAATTACTATACCTATTATTCTTATTATTATCAATCTAACTCATATTATTAGCCATATTATGCTTATATGATCGATAGAACGACAATTACTATACTCATTACTCTTATTATTATCATTCTAACTCATATTATTAGACATATTATTCTTATATGATCGATAGTATGACAATTACTATACTCATTACTCTTACTATTATCAATCTAACTCATATTATTAGCCATATTGTGTTTATATGATCGATAGAACGACAAGTACTATACTTACCACATTTATTATTATCAATCTAACTCGTATTATTAGCGATATTATGGTTATATGAACGATAGAACGACAATTACTATACCTATTATTCTTATTATTATCAATCTAACTCATATTATTATCCATATTATGCTTATATGATCGATAGTACGACAATTACTATACTCATTACTCTTATTATTATCATTCTAACTCATTTTATTAGACATATTATGCTTATATGATCGATAGCATGACAATTACTATACTCATCACTCTTACTATTATCATTCTAACTCATATTATTAGCCATATTGTGTTTATATGATCGATAGAACGACAAGTACTATACTTACCACTTTTATTATTATCAATCTAACTCATATTATTAGCCATATTATGCTTATATGATCGATAGAACGACAATTACTATCCTTATTACACTCACGTTAATCAATCTAACTCATATTATTAACCATATTATGAAGATATGATCGATAGAACGACAATTACTATACTTATTACACTGACTTTAATCAATCTAACTCATATTATTACCCATATTATGAAGATATGATCGATAGAACGACAATTACTACACTTATTACACTCACTATTATCAATCTAATTCATGTTATTAACCATATTATGCAGATATGATCGATAGAACGACAAGGACTATACTGATTACTCTTATTATTATTAATCTAACTCATATTATTAGCCATATTATGCTTATATGATCGATAGAACGACAATTACTACACTTATTACACTCACTGTTATCGATCTAACTCATATTATTAGCCATATTATGGTTATATGACCGATAGAACGACAATTACTATGCTTATTACTCTTATTGTTATCAATCTAACTCATATTATTAGCCATATTATGCTTATATGATCGATAGGACGACAATTACTATACTCATTACTCTTATTATTATCAATCTAACTCATATTATTAACCATATTATCCTTATATGATCGATAGTACGACAATTACTATACCCATTACTCTTATTATTATCAACCTAACTCATATTATTAGCCATATTATGCTCATATGATCGATAGAACGACAATTACTACACTTATTACACTCACTATTATCAATCTAATTCATGTTATTAATCATATTATGCAGATATGATCGATAGAACGACAAATACTATACTGATTACTCTTATTATTATGAATCTAACTCATATTATTAGCCATATTATGCTTATATGATCGATAGAACGACAATTACTACACTTATTACACTCACTGTTATCAATCTAACTCATATTATTAGCCATATTATGGTTATATGACCGATAGAACGACAATTACTATGCTTATTACTCTTATTATTATCAATCTAACTCATATTATTAGCCATATTATGCTTATATGATCGATAGGACGACAATTACTATACTGATTACTCTTATTATTATCAATCTAACTCTTATTATTGGCCATATTGTGTTTATATGATCGATAGAACGACAAGTACTATACTTACCACTTTTATTATTATCAATCTAACTCATATTATTATCCATATTATGCATATATGATCGATAGTACGACAATTACTATACTCATTACTCTTATTATTATCATTCTAACTCATATTATTAGACATATTATGCTTATATGATCGATAGTATGACAATTACTATACTCATTACTCTTACTATTATCAATCTAACTCATATTATTGGCCATATTGTGTTTATATGATCGATAGAACGACAAGTACTATACTTACCACTTTTATTATTATCAATCTAACTCATATTATTAGCCTTATTATGCTTATATGATCGATATAACGACAATTACTATACTTATTACACTCACTGTTATCAATCTAACTCATATTATTAGCCATATTATGGTTATATGACCGATAGAACGAGAATTACTATACTTATTACTCTTATTATTATCAATCTAACTCATATTATTAGCGATATTATGGTTATATGACCGATAGAACGACAATTACTATACCTATTATTCTTATTATTATCAATCTAACTCATATTATTAGCCATATTATGCTTATATGATCGATAGAACGACAATTACTATACTCATTACTCTTATTATTATCATTCTAACTCATATTATTAGACATATTATTCTTATATGATCGATAGTATGACAATTACTATACTCATTACTCTTACTATTATCAATCTAACTCATATTATTAGCCATATTGTGTTTATATGATCGATAGAACGACAAGTACTATACTTACCACATTTATTATTATCAATCTAACTCGTATTATTAGCGATATTATGGTTATATGAACGATAGAACGACAATTACTATACCTATTATTCTTATTATTATCAATCTAACTCATATTATTATCCATATTATGCTTATATGATCGATAGTACGACAATTACTATACTCATTACTCTTATTATTATCATTCTAACTCATTTTATTAGACATATTATGCTTATATGATCGATAGCATGACAATTACTATACTCATCACTCTTACTATTATCATTCTAACTCATATTATTAGCCATATTGTGTTTATATGATCGATAGAACGACAAGTACTATACTTACCACTTTTATTATTATCAATCTAACTCATATTATTAGCCATATTATGCTTATATGATCGATAGAACGACAATTACTATCCTTATTACACTCACTTTAATCAATCTAACTCATATTATTAACCATATTATGAAGATATGAACGATAGAACGACAATTACTATACTTATTACACTGACTTTAATCAATCTAACTCATATTATTACCCATATTGTGAAGATATGATCGATAGAACGACAATTACTACACTTATTACACTCACTATTATCAATCTAATTCATGTTATTAACCATATTATGCAGATATGATCGATAGAACGACAAATACTATACTGATTACTCTTATTATTATTAATCTAACTCATATTATTAGCCATATTATGCTTATATGATCGATAGAACGACAATTACTACACTTATTACTCTTATTATTATCAATCTAACTCATATTATTAGCCATATTATGCTTATATGATCGATAGGACGACAATTACTATACTCATTACTCTTATTATTATTAATATAACTCATATTAATAGCCATATTATGCTTATATGATCGATAGAACGACAATTACTACACCTATTACACTCACTGTTATCAATCTAACTCATATTATTAGCCATGTTATGGTTATATGACCGATAGAACGACAATTACTATGCTTATTACTCTTATTATTATCAATCTAAGTCATATTATTAGCCATATTATGCTTATATGATCGATAGGACGACAATTACTATACTCATTACTCTTATTATTATCAATCTAACTCATATTATTAGCCATATTATCCTTATATGATCGATAGTACGACAATTACTATACCCATTACTCTTATTATTATCAACCTAACTCATATTATTAGCCATATTATGCTCATATGATCGATAGAACGACAATTACTACACTTATTACACTCACTATTATCAATCTAACTCATATTATTATCCATATTATGCTTATATGATCGATAGTACGACAATTACTATACTCATTACTCTTATTATTATCATTCTAACTCATATTATTAGACATATTATGGTTATATGATCGATAGTATGACAATTACTATACTCATTACTCTTACTATTATCAATCTAACTCATATTATTAGCCATATTGTGTTTATATGATCGATAGAACGACAAGTACTATATTTATTACTCTTATTATTATCAATCTAACTCATATTATTAGCCATATTATGCTCATATGATCGATAGAACGACAATTACTACACTTATTACACTCACTATTATCAATCTAATTCATGTTATTAATCATATTATGCAGATATGATCGATAGAACGACGAATACTATACTGATTACTCTTATTATTATTAATCTAACTCATATTATTAGCCATATTATGCTTATATGATCGATAGAACGACAATTACTACACTTATTACACACACTGTTATCAATCTAACTCGTATTATTGGCCATATTATGGTTATATGACCGATAGAACGACAATTACTATACTTATTACTCTTATTATTATCAATCTAACTCATATTATTAGCCATATTACGCTTATATGATCGATAGGACGACAATTACTATACTCATTACACTCATTATTATCAATCTAACTCATATTATTAGCCATATTATGCTTATATGATCGATAGAACGACAATTACTATACTCATTACTCTTATTATTATCAAACTAACTCATATTATTAGCCATATTATGCTTATATGATCGATAGGACGACAACTACTATACTCATAACTCTTATTATTATCAATCTAACTCATATTATTAGCCTTATTATGCTTATATGATCGATATAACGACAATTACTATACTTATTACACTCACTGTTATCAATCTAACTCATATTATTAGCCATATTATGGTTATATGACCGATAGAACGAGAATTACTATACTTATTACTCTTATTATTATCAATCTAACTCATATTATTAGCGATATTATGGTTATATGACCGATAGAACGACAATTACTATACCTATTATTCTTATTATTATCAATCTAACTCATATTATTAGCCATATTATGCTTATATGATCGATAGAACGACAATTACTATACTCATTACTCTTATTATTATCATTCTAACTCATATTATTAGACATATTATGCTTATATGATCGATAGTATGACAATTACTATACTCATTACTCTTACTATTATCAATCTAACTCATATTATTAGCCATATTGTGTTTATATGATCGATAGAACGACAAGTACTATACTTACCACATTTATTATTATCAATCTAACTCGTATTATTAGCGATATTATGGTTATATGAACGATAGAACGACAATTACTATACCTATTATTCTTATTATTATCAATCTAACTCATATTATTATCCATATTATGCTTATATGATCGATAGTACGACAATTACTATACTCATTACTCTTATTATTATCATTCTAACTCATTTTATTAGACATATTATGCTTATATGATCGATAGTATGACAATTACTATACTCATCACTCTTACTATTATCATTCTAACTCATATTATTAGCCATATTGTGTTTATATGATCGATAGAACGACAAGTACTATACTTACCACTTTTATTATTATCAATCTAACTCATATTATTAGCCATATTATGGTTATATGACCGATAGAACGACAATTACTATATTTATTACTCTTATTATTATCAATCTAACTCATATTATTAGCCATATTATGCTCATATGATCGATAGAACGACAATTACTACACTTATTACACTCACTATTATCAATCTAATTCATGTTATTAATCATATTATGCAGATATGATCGATAGAACGACAAATACTATACTGATTACTCTTATTATTATTAATCTAACTCATATTATTAGCCATATTATGCTTATATGATCGATAGAACGACAATTACTACACTTATTACACTCAGTTTAATCAATCTAACTCATATTATTAACCATATTATGAAGATATGATCGATAGATCGACAGTTACTATACTGATTACTCTTATTATTATTACTCTAATTCATGTTATTAACCATATTTTGCAGATATGATCGATAGAACGACAAATACTATACTGATTACTCTTATTATTATTAATCTAACTCATATTATTAACCATATTATGCTTATATGATCGATAGAACGACAATTACTACACTTATTACACTCACTGTTATCAATCTAACTCGTATTATTGGCCATATTATGGTTATATGACCGATAGAACGACAATTACTATACTTATTACTCTTATTATTATCAATCTAACTCATATTATTAGCCATATTATGCTTATATGATCGATAGGACGACAATTACTATACTCATTACTCTTATTATTATTAATCTAACTCATATTACTAGCCATATTATGCTTATATGATCGATAGAACGACAATTACTACACTTATTACACTCACTGTTATCAATCTAACTCATATTATTAGCCATATTATGCTTACATGATCGATAGTACGACAATTACTATACTCATTACTCTTATTATTATCATTCTAACTCATATTATTAGACATATTATGCTTATATGATCGATAGTATGACAATTACTATACTCATTACTCTTACTATTATCAATCTAACTCATATTATTAGCCATATTGTGTTTATATGATCGATAGAACGACAAGTACTATACTTACCACTTTTATTATTATCAATCTAACTCATATTATTAGCCATATTATGGGTATATGACCGATAGAACGACAATTACTATATTTATTACTCTTATTATTATCAATCTAACTCATATTATTAGCCATATTATGCTTATATGATCGATAGGACGACAATTACTATACTCATTACTCTTATTATTATCAATCTAACTCATATTATTAGCCATATTATGCTTATATGATCGATAGGACGACAATTACTATACTCATTACTCTTATTATTATCAATCTAACTCATATTATTAGCCATATTATGCTTATATGATCGATAGAACGACAATTACTATCCTTATTACACTCACTTTAATCAATCTAACTCATATTATTAACCATATTATGAAGGTATGATCGATAGAACGACAATTGCTATACTTATTACACTGACTTTAATCAATCTAACTCATATTATTAACCATATTATGAAGATATGATCGATAGAACGACAATTACTATACTTATTACTCTTATTATTATCAATCTAACTCATATTATTAGCCATATTACGCTTATATGATCGATAGGACGACAATTACTATACTTATTACACTTATTCTTATCAATCTAACTCATATTATTAGCCATATTATGCTTATATGATCGATAGAACGACAATTACTACACTTATTACACTCACTATTATCAATCTAATTCATGTTATTAACCATATTATGCAGATATGATCGATAGAACGACAAATACTATACTGATTACTCTTATTATTATTAATCTAACTCATATTATTAGCCATATTACGCTTATATGATCGATAGAACGACAATTACTACACTTATTACACTCACTGTTATCAATCTAACTCGTATTATTAGCCATATTATGGTTATATGACCGATAGAACGTCAATTACTATACTTATTACTCTTATTGTTATCAATCTAACTCATATTATTAGCCATATTATGCTTATATGATCGATAGGACGACAATTACTATACTCATTACTCTTATTATTATCAATCTTACTCATATTATTAGCCATATTATCCTCATATGATCGATAGTACGACAATTACTATACCCATTACTCTTATTATTATCAACCTAACTCATATTATTAGCCATATTATGCTCATATGATCGATAGAACGACAATTACTACACTTATTACACTCACTATTATCAATCTAATTCATGTTATTAATCATATTATGCAGATATGATCGATAGAACGACAAATACTATACTGATTACTCTTATTATTATTAATCTAACTCATATTATTAGCCATATTATGCTTATATGATCGATAGAACGACAATTACTACACTTATTACACGCAGTTTAATCAATCTAACTCATATTATTAACCATATTATGAAGATATGATCGATAGAACGACAGTTACAATACTGATTACTCTTATTATTATTACTCTAATTCATGTTATTAACCATATTATGCAGATATGATCGATAGAACGACAAATACTATACTGATTACTCTTATTATTATTAATCTAACTCATATTATTAGCCATATTATGCTTATGTGATCGATAGAACGACAATTACTACACTTATTACACTCACTGTTATCAATCTAACTCGTATTATTGGCCATATTATGGTTATATGACCGATAGAACGACAATTACTATCCTTATTACTCTTATTATTATCAATCTAACTCATATTATTAGCCATATTATGCTTATATGATCGATAGGACGACAATTACTATACTCATTACTCTTATTATTATCAATCTCACTCATATTATTAGCCATATTATGCTTATATGATCGATAGAAGGACAATTACTATACTTATTACTCTTATTATTATCAATCTAACTCATATTATTATCCATATTATGCTTATATGATCGATAGTACGACAATTACTATACTCATTACTCTTATTATTATCATTCTAACTCATATTAATAGACATATTATGCTTATATGATCGATAGTATGACAATTACTATACTCATTACTCTTACTATTATCAATCTAACTCATATTATTAGCCATATTCTGTTTATATGATCGATAGAACGACAAGTACTATACTTACCACTTTTATTATTATCAATCTAACTCATATTATTAGCCATATTGTGGTTATATGACCGATAGAACGACAATTACTATATTTATTACTCTTATTATTATCGATCTAACTCATATTATTAGCCATATTATGCTTATATGATCGATAGGACGACAATTACTATACTCATTATTCTTATTATTATCAATCTAACTCATATTACTAGCCATATTATGCTTATATGATCGATAGAACGACAATTACTACACTTATTACACTCACTGTTATCAATCTAACTCATATTATTAGCCATATTATGGTTATATGACCGATAGAACGACAATTACTATGCTTATTACTCCTATTATTATCAATCTAACACATATTATTAGCCATATTATGCTTATATGATCGATAGGACGACAATTACTATACTCATTACTCTTATTATTATCAATCTAACTCATATTATTAGCCATATTATCCTTATATGATCGATAGTACGACAATTACTATACCCATTACTCTTATTGTTATCAACCTAACTCATATTATTAGCCATATTATGCTCATATGATCGATAGAACGACAATTACTACACTTATTACACTCACTATTATCAATCTAACTCATATTATTATCCATATTATGCTTACATGATCGATAGTACGACAATTACTATACTCATTACTCTTATTATTATCATTCTAACTCATATTATTAGACATATTATGCTTATATGATCGATAGTATGACAATTACTATACTCATTACTCTTACTATTATCAATCTAACTCATATTATTAGCCATATTGTGTTTATATGATCGATAGAACGACAAGTACTATACTTACCACTTTTATTATTATCAATCTAACTCATATTATTAGCCATATTATGGTTATATGACCGATAGAACGACAATTACTATATTTATTACTCTTATTATTATCAATCTAACTCATATTATTAGCCATATTATGCTCATATGATCGATAGAACGACAATTACTACACTTATTACACTCACTATTATCCATCTAATTCATGTTATTAATCATATTATGCAGATATGATCGATAGAACGACAAATACTATACTGATTACTCTTATTATTATTAATCTAACTCATATTATTAGCCATATTATGCTTATATGATCGATAGAACGACAATTACTACACTTATTACACTCAGTTTAATCAATCTAACTCGTATTATTGGCCATATTATGGTTATATGACCGATAGAACGACAATTACTATACTTATTACTCTTATTATTATCAATCTAACTCATATTATTAGCCATATTATGCTTATATGATCGATAGGACGACAATTACTATACTCATTACTCTTATTATTATCAATCTAACTCATATTATTAGCCATATTATGCTTATATGATCGATAGGACGACAATTACTATACTCATTACTCTTATTATTATCAATCTAACTCATATTATTAGCCATATTATGCTTATATGATCGATAGAACGACAATTACTATCCTTATTACACTCACTTTAATCAATCTAACTCATATTATTAACCATATTATGAAGATATGATCGATAGAACGACAATTGCTATACTTATTACTCTTATTATTATCAATCTAACTCATATTATTAGCCATATTACGCTTATATGATCGATAGGACGACAATTACTATACTTATTACACTTATTCTTATCAATCTAACTCATATTATTAGCCATATTATGCTTATATGATCGATAGAACGACAATTACTACACTTATTACACTCACTATTATCAATCTAATTCATGTTATTAACCATATTATGCAGATATGATCGATAGAACGACAAATACTATACTGATTACTCTTATTATTATTAATCTAACTCATATTATTAGCCATATTACGCTTATATGATCGATAGAACGACAATTACTACACTTATTACACTCACTGTTATCAATCTAACTCGTATTATTAGCCATATTATGGTTATATGACCGATAGAACGTCAATTACTATACTTATTACTCTTATTGTTATCAATCTAACTCATATTATTAGCCATATTATGCTTATATGATCGATAGGACGACAATTACTATACTCATTACTCTTATTATTATCAATCTCACTCATATTATTAGCCATATTATGCTTATATGATCGATAGAACAACAATTACTATACTTATTACTCTTATTATTATCAATCTAACTCATATTATTAGCCATATTGTGGTTATATGACCGATAGAACGACAATTACTATATTTATTACTCTTATTATTATCAATCTAACTCATATTATTAGCCATATTATGCTCATATGATCGATAGTTCGACAATTACTATACTAATTACTCTTATTATTACCAATCTAACTCATATTATTAACCATATTATGAAGATATGATCGATAGAACGACAATTACTATACTTATTACTCTTATTATTATCAATCTAACTCATATTGTTAGCCATATTATGCTTATATGATCGGTATAACGACAAATAATATACTTATTACTCTTATTATTATCAACCTAACTCATATTATTAGCCATATTATGCTTATATGATCGATGGAACGACAATTACTACACTTATTACACTCACTGTTATCAATCTAACTCGTATTATTAGCCATATTACGGTTATATGACCGATAGAACGACAATTACTATACTTATTACTCTTATTATTATCAATCTAACTCATATTATTAGCCATATTATGCTTATATGATCGATAGGACGACAATTACTATACTCATTATTCTTATTATTATCAATCTAACTCATATTATTAGCCATATTATGCTCATATGATCGATAGAACGACAATTACTACACTTATTACACCCACTATTATGAATCTAATTCATGTTATTAACCATATTATGCAGATATGATCGATAGACCGACAAATACTATACTGATTACTCTTATTATTATTAATCTAACTCATATTATTAGCCATATTATGCTTATATGATCGATAGAACGACAATTACTACACTTATTATACTCAGTTTAATCAATCTAACTCATATTATTAACCATATTATGAAGATATGATCGATAGAACGACAGTTACTATACTGATTACTCTTATTATTATTACTCTAATTCATGTTATTAACCATATTATGCAGATATGATCGATAGAACGACAAATACTATACTGATTACTCTTATTATTATTAATCTAACTCATATTATTAGCCATATTATGCTTATATGATCGATAGAACGACAATTACTACACTTATTACACTCACTGTTATCAATCTAACTCGTATTATTGGCCATATTATGGTTATATGACCGATAGAACGACAATTACTATACTTATTACTCTTATTATTATCAATCTAACTCATATTATTAGCCATATTATGCTTATATGATCGATAGGACGACAATTACTATACTCATTACTCTTATTATTATCAATCTAACTCATATTATTAGCCATATTATGCTTATATGATCGATAGGACGACAATTACTATACTCATTACTCTTATTATTATCAATCTCACTCATATTATTAGCCATATTATGCTTATATGATCGATAGAACGACAATTACTATACTTATTACTCTTATTATTATCAATCTAACTCATATTCTTATCCATATTATGCTTATATGATCGATAGTACGACAATTACTATACTCATTACTCTTATTATTATCATTCTAACTCATATTAATAGACATATTATGCTTATATGATCGACAGTATGACAATTACTATACTCATTACTCTTACTATTATCAATCTAACTCGTATTATTAGCCATATTCTGTTTATATGATCGATAGAACGACAAGTACTATACTTACCACTTTTATTATTATCAATCTAACTCATATTATTAGCCATATTGTGGTTATATGACCGATAGAACGACAATTACTATATTTATTACTCTTATTATTATCAATCTAACTCATATTATTAGCCATATTATGCTTATATGAGCGATAGAACGACAATTACTATCCTTATTACACTCACTTTAATCAATCTAACTCATATTATTAACCATATTATGAAGATATGATCGATAGAACGACAATTGCTATACTTATTACACTGACTTTAATCAATCTAACTCATATTATTAACCATATTATGAAGATATGATCGATAGAACGACAATTACTATACTTATTACTCTTATTATTATCAATCTAACTCATATTATTAGCCATATTACGCTTATATGATCGATAGGACGACAATTACTATACTTATTACACTTATTCTTATCAATCTAACTCATATTATTAGCCATATTATGCTTATATGATCGATAGAACGACAATTACTACACTTATTACACTCACTATTATCAATCTAATTCATGTTATTAACCATATTATGCAGATATGATCGATAGAACGACAAATACTATACTGATTACTCTTATTATTATTAATCTAACTCATATTATTAGCCATATTACGCTTATATGATCGATAGAACGACAATTACTACACTTATTACACTCACTGTTATCAATCTAACTCGTATTATTGGCCATATTATGGTTATATGACCGATAGAACGACAATTACTATACTTATTACTCTTATTATTATCAATCTAACTCATATTATTAGCCATATTATGCTTATATGATCGATAGGACGACAATTACTATACTCATTACTCTTATTATTATCAATCTAACTCATATTATTAGCCATATTATGCTTATATGATCGATAGGACGACAATTACTATACTCATTACTCTTATTATTATCAATCTCACTCATATTATTAGCCATATTATGCTTATATGATCGATAGAACGACAATTACTATACTTATTACTCTTATTATTATCAATCTAACTCATATTCTTATCCATATTATGCTTATATGATCGATAGTACGACAATTACTATACTCATTACTCTTATTATTATCATTCTAACTCATATTAATAGACATATTATGCTTATATGATCGACAGTATGACAATTACTATACTCATTACTCTTACTATTATCAATCTAACTCATATTATTAGCCATATTCTGTTTATATGATCGATAGAACGACAAGTACTATACTTACCACTTTTATTATTATCAATCTAACTCATATTATTAGCCATATTGTGGTTATATGACCGATAGAACGACAATTACTATATTTATTACTCTTATTATTATCAATCTAACTCATATTATTAGCCATATTATGCTCATATGATCGATAGTTCGACAATTACTATACTAATTACTCTTATTATTACCAATCTAACTCATATTATTAACCATATTATGAAGATATGATCGATAGAACGACAATTACTATACTTATTACTCTTATTATTATCAATCTAACTCATATTGTTAGCCATATTATGCTTATATGATCGGTATAACGACAAATAATATACTTATTACTCTTATTATTATCAACCTAACTCATATTATTAGCCATATTATGCTTATATGATCGATGGAACGACAATTACTACACTTATTACACTCACTGTTATCAATCTAACTCGTATTATTAGCCATATTATGGTTATATGACCGATAGAACGACAATTACTATACTTATTACTCTTATTATTATCAATCTAACTCATATTATTAGCCATATTGTGGTTATATGACCGATAGAACGACAATTACTATATTTATTACTCTTATTATTATCAATCTAACTCATATTATTAGCCATATTATGCTTATATGAGCGATAGAACGACAATTACTATCCTTATTACACTCACTTTAATCAATCTAACTCATATTATTAACCATATTATGAAGATATGATCGATAGAACGACAATTGCTATACTTATTACACTGACTTTAATCAATCTAACTCATATTATGAACCATATTATGAAGATATGATCGATAGAACGACAATTACTATACTTATTACTCTTATTATTATCAATCTAACTCATATTATTAGCCATATTACGCTTATATGATCGATAGGACGACAATTACTATACTCATTACTCTTATTATTATCAATCTTACTCATATTATTAGCCATATTATCCTCATATGATCGATAGTACGACAATTACTATACCCATTACTCTTATTATTATCAACCTAACTCATATTATTAGCCATATTATGCTCATATGATCGATAGAACGACAATTACTACACTTATTACACTCACTATTATCAATCTAGTTCATGTTATTAATCATATTATGCAGATATGATCGATAGAACGACAAATACTATACTGATTACTCTTATTATTATTAATCTAACTCATATTATTAGCCATATTATGCTTATATGATCGATAGAACGACAATTACTATACTCATTACTCTTATTATTATCAATCTAACTCATATTATTAGCCATATTATGCTTATGTGATCGATAGAACGACAATTACTACACTTATTACACTAACTGTTATCAATCTAACTCGTATTATTGGCCATATTATGGTTATATGACCGATAGAACGACAATTACTATCCTTATTACTCTTATTATTATCAATCTAACTCATATTATTAGCCATATTATGCTTATATGATCGATAGGACGACAATTACTATACTCATTACTCTTATTATTATCAATCTAACTCATATTATTAGCCATATTATGCTTATATGATCGATAGGACGACAATTACTATACTCATTACTCTTATTATTATCAATCTCACTCATATTATTAGCCATATTATGCTTATATGATCGATAGAAGGACAATTACTATACTTATTACTCTTATTATTATCAATCTAACTCATATTATTATCCATATTATGCTTATATGATCGATAGTACGACAATTACTATACTCATTACTCTTATTATTATCATTCTAACTCATATTAATAGACATATTATGCTTATATGATCGATAGTATGACAATTACTATACTCATTACTCTTACTATTATCAATCTAACTCATATTATTAGCCATATTCTGTTTATATGATCGATAGAACGACAAGTACTATACTTACCACTTTTATTATTATCAATCTAACTCATATTATTAGCCATATTGTGGTTATATGACCGATAGAACGACAATTACTATATTTATTACTCTTATTATTATCGATCTAACTCATATTATTAGTCATATTATGCTTATATGATCGATAGAACGACAATTACTACACTTATTACACTCACTGTTATCAATCTAACTCGTATTATTGGCCATATTATGGTTATATGACCGATAGAACGACAATTACTATACTTATTACTCTTATTATTATCAATCTAACTCATATTATTAGCCATATTATGCTTATATGATCGATAGGACGACAATTACTATACTCATTACTCTTATTATTATCAATCTAACTCATATTATTAGCCATATTATGCTTATATGATCGATAGGACGACAATTACTATACTCATTACTCTTATTATTATCAATCTCACTCATATTATTAGCCATATTATGCTTATATGATCGATAGAACGACAATTACTATACTTATTACTCTTATTATTATCAATCTAACTCATATTCTTATCCATATTATGCTTATATGATCGATAGTACGACAATTACTATACTCATTACTCTTATTATTATCATTCTAACTCATATTAATAGACATATTATGCTTATATGATCGACAGTATGACAATTACTATACTCATTACTCTTACTATTATCAATCTAACTCATATTATTAGCCATATTCTGTTTATATGATCGATAGAACGACAAGTACTATACTTACCACTTTTATTATTATCAATCTAACTCATATTATTAGCCATATTGTGGTTATATGACCGATAGAACGACAATTACTATATTTATTACTCTTATTATTATCAATCTAACTCATATTATTAGCCATATTATGCTCATATGATCGATAGTTCGACAATTACTATACTAATTACTCTTATTATTACCAATCTAACTCATATTATTAACCATATTATGAAGATATGATCGATAGAACGACAATTACTATACTTATTACTCTTATTATTATCAATCTAACTCATATTGTTAGCCATATTATGCTTATATGATCGGTATAACGACAAATAATATACTTATTACTCTTATTATTATCAACCTAACTCATATTATTAGCCATATTATGCTTATATGATCGATGGAACGACAATTACTACACTTATTACACTCACTGTTATCAATCTAACTCGTATTATTAGCCATATTATGGTTATATGACCGATAGAACGACAATTACTATACTTATTACTCTTATTATTATCAATCTAACTCATATTATTAGCCATATTGTGGTTATATGACCGATAGAACGACAATTACTATATTTATTACTCTTATTATTATCAATCTAACTCATATTATTAGCCATATTATGCTTATATGAGCGATAGAACGACAATTACTATCCTTATTACACTCACTTTAATCAATCTAACTCATATTATTAACCATATTATGAAGATATGATCGATAGAACGACAATTGCTATACTTATTACACTGACTTTAATCAATCTAACTCATATTATTAACCATATTATGAAGATATGATCGATAGAACGACAATTACTATACTTATTACTCTTATTATTATCAATCTAACTCATATTATTAGCCATATTACGCTTATATGATCGATAGGACGACAATTACTATACTTATTACACTTATTCTTATCAATCTAACTCATATTATTAGCCATATTATGCTTATATGATCGATAGAACGACAATTACTACACTTATTACACTCACTATTATCAATCTAATTCATGTTATTAACCATATTATGCAGATATGATCGATAGAACGACAAATACTATACTGATTACTCTTATTATTATTAATCTAACTCATATTATTAGCCATATTACGCTTATATGATCGATAGAACGACAATTACTACACTTATTACACTCACTGTTATCAATCTAACTCGTATTATTAGCCATATTATGGTTATATGACCGATAGAACGTCAATTACTATACTTATTACTCTTATTGTTATCAATCTAACTCATATTATTAGCCATATTATGCTTATATGATCGATAGGACGACAATTACTATACTCATTACTCTTATTATTATCAATCTTACTCATATTATTAGCCATATTATCCTCATATGATCGATAGTACGACAATTACTATACCCATTACTCTTATTATTATCAACCTAACTCATATTATTAGCCATATTATGCTCATATGATCGATAGAACGACAATTACTACACTTATTACACTCACTATTATCAATCTAGTTCATGTTATTAATCATATTATGCAGATATGATCGATAGAACGACAAATACTATACTGATTACTCTTATTATTATTAATCTAACTCATATTATTAGCCATATTATGCTTATATGATCGATAGAACGACAATTACTATACTCATTACTCTTATTATTATCAATCTAACTCATATTATTAGCCATATTATGCTTATGTGATCGATAGAACGACAATTACTACACTTATTACACTCACTGTTATCAATCTAACTCGTATTATTGGCCATATTATGGTTATATGACCGATAGAACGACAATTACTATCCTTATTACTCTTATTATTATCAATCTAACTCATATTATTAGCCATATTATGCTTATATGATCGATAGGACGACAATTACTATACTCATTACTCTTATTATTATCAATCTAACTCATATTATTAGCCATATTATGCTTATATGATCGATAGGACGACAATTACTATACTCATTACTCTTATTATTATCAATCTCACTCATATTATTAGCCATATTATGCTTATATGATCGATAGAAGGACAATTACTATACTTATTACTCTTATTATTATCAATCTAACTCATATTATTATCCATATTATGCTTATATGATCGATAGTACGACAATTACTATACTCATTACTCTTATTATTATCATTCTAACTCATATTAATAGACATATTATGCTTATATGATCGATAGTATGACAATTACTATACTCATTACTCTTACTATTATCAATCTAACTCATATTATTAGCCATATTCTGTTTATATGATCGATAGAACGACAAGTACTATACTTACCACTTTTATTATTATCAATCTAACTCATATTATTAGCCATATTGTGGTTATATGACCGATAGAACGACAATTACTATATTTATTACTCTTATTATTATCGATCTAACTCATATTATTAGCCATATTATGCTTATATGATCGATAGGACGACAATTACTATACTCATTATTCTTATTATTATCAATCTAACTCATATTACTAGCCATATTATGCTTATATGATCGATAGAACGACAATTACTACACTTATTACACTCACTGTTATCAATCTAACTCATATTATTAGCCATATTATGGTTATATGACCGATAGAACGACAATTACTATGCTTATTACTCTTATTATTATCAATCTAACACATATTATTAGCCATATTATGCTTATATGATCGATAGGACGACAATTACTATACTCATTACTCTTATTATTATCAATCTAACTCATATTATTAGCCATATTATGCTTATATGATCGATAGAACGACAATTACTACACTTATTACACTCACTATTATCAATCTAATTCATGTTATTAACCATATTATGCAGATATGATCGATAGAACGACAAATACTATACTGATTACTCTTATTATTATTAATCTAACTCATATTATTAGCCATATTACGCTTATATGATCGATAGAACGACAATTACTACACTTATTACACTCACTGTTATCAATCTAACTCGTATTATTAGCCATATTATGGTTATATGACCGATAGAACGTCAATTACTATACTTATTACTCTTATTGTTATCAATCTAACTCATATTATTAGCCATATTATGCTTATATGATCGATAGGACGACAATTACTATACTCATTACTCTTATTATTATCAATCTCACTCATATTATTAGCCATATTATGCTTATATGATCGATAGAACGACAATTACTATACTTATTACTCTTATTATTATCAATCTAACTCATATTATTAGCCATATTGTGGTTATATGACCGATAGAACGACAATTACTATATTTATTACTCTTATTATTATCAATCTAACTCATATTATTAGCCATATTATGCTCATATGATCGATAGTTCGACAATTACTATACTAATTACTCTTATTATTACCAATCTAACTCATATTATTAACCATGTTATGAAGATATGATCGATAGAACGACAATTACTATACTTATTACTCTTATTATTATCAATCTAACTCATATTGTTAGCCATATTATGCTTATATGATCGGTATAACGACAAATAATATACTTATTACTCTTATTATTATCAACCTAACTCATATTATTAGCCATATTATGCTTATATGATCGATGGAACGACAATTACTACACCTATTACACTCACTGTTATCAATCTAACTCGTATTATTAGCCATATTATGGTTATATGACCGATAGAACGACAATTACTATACTTATTACTCTTATTGTTATCAATCTAACTCATATTATTAGCCATATTATGCTTATATGATCGATAGGACGACAATTACTATACTCATTACTCTTATTATTATCAATCTCACTCATATTATTAGCCATATTATGCTTATATGATCGATAGAACGACAATTACTATACTTATTACTCTTATTATTATCAATCTAACTCATATTATTAGCCATATTGTGGTTATATGACCGATAGAACGACAATTACTATATTTATTACTCTTATTATTATCAATCTAACTCATATTATTAGCCATATTATGCTCATATGATCGATAGTTCGACAATTACTATACTAATTACTCTTATTATTACCAATCTAACTCATATTATTAACCATATTATGAAGATATGATCGATAGAACGACAATTACTATACTTATTACTCTTATTATTATCAATCTAACTCATATTGTTAGCCATATTATGCTTATATGATCGGTATAACGACAAATAATATACTTATTACTCTTATTATTATCAACCTAACTCATATTATTAGCCATATTATGCTTATATGATCGATGGAACGACAATTACTACACTTATTACACTCACTGTTATCAATCTAACTCGTATTATTAGCCATATTATGGTTATATGACCGATAGAACGACAATTACTATACTTATTACTCTTATTATTATCAATCTAACTCATATTATTAGCCATATTATGCTTATATGATCGATAGGACGACAATTACTATACTCATTATTCTTATTATTATCAATCTAACTCATATTATTAGCCATATTATGCTCATATGATCGATAGAACGACAATTACTACACTTATTACACCCACTATTATGAATCTAATTCATGTTATTAACCATATTATGCAGATATGATCGATAGACCGACAAATACTATACTGATTACTCTTATTATTATTAATCTAACTCATATTATTAGCCATATTATGCTTATATGATCGATAGAACGACAATTACTACACTTATTATACTCAGTTTAATCAATCTAACTCATATTATTAACCATATTATGAAGATATGATCGATAGAACGACAGTTACTATACTGATTACTCTTATTATTATTACTCTAATTCATGTTATTAACCATATTATGCAGATATGATCGATAGAACGACAAATACTATACTGATTACTCTTATTATTATTAATCTAACTCATATTATTAGCCATATTATGCTTATATGATCGATAGAACGACAATTACTACACTTATTACACTCACTGTTATCAATCTAACTCGTATTATTGGCCATATTATGGTTATATGACCGATAGAACGACAATTACTATACTTATTACTCTTATTATTATCAATCTAACTCATATTATTAGCCATATTATGCTTATATGATCGATAGGACGACAATTACTATACTCATTACTCTTATTATTATCAATCTAACTCATATTATTAGCCATATTATGCTTATATGATCGATAGGACGACAATTACTATACTCATTACTCTTATTATTATCAATCTCACTCATATTATTAGCCATATTATGCTTATATGATCGATAGAACGACAATTACTATACTTATTACTCTTATTATTATCAATCTAACTCATATTATTATCCATATTATGCTTATATGATCGATAGTACGACAATTACTATACTCATTACTCTTATTATTATCATTCTAACTCATATTAATAGACATATTATGCTTATATGATCGACAGTATGACAATTACTATACTCATTACTCTTACTATTATCAATCTAACTCATATTATTAGCCATATTCTGTTTATATGATCGATAGAACGACAAGTACTATACTTACCACTTTTATTATTATCAATCTAACTCATATTATTAGCCATATTGTGGTTATATGACCGATAGAACGACAATTACTATATTTATTACTCTTATTATTATCAATCTAACTCATATTATTAGCCATATTATGCTTATATGAGCGATAGAACGACAATTACTATCCTTATTACACTCACTTTAATCAATCTAACTCATATTATTAACCATATTATGAAGATATGATCGATAGAACGACAATTGCTATACTTATTACACTGACTTTAATCAATCTAACTCATATTATTAACCATATTATGAAGATATGATCGATAGAACGACAATTACTATACTTATTACTCTTATTATTATCAATCTAACTCATATTATTAGCCATATTACGCTTATATGATCGATAGGACGACAATTACTATACTTATTACACTTATTCTTATCAATCTAACTCATATTATTAGCCATATTATGCTTATATGATCGATAGAACGACAAATTACTACACTTATTACACTCACTATTATCAATCTAATTCATGTTATTAACCATATTATGCAGATATGATCGAAGAACGACAAATACTATACTGATTACTCTTATTATTATTAATCTAACTCATATTATTAGCCATATTACGCTTATATGATCGATAGAACGACAATTACTACACTTATTACACTCACTGTTATCAATCTAACTCGTATTATTAGCCATATTATGGTTATATGACCGATAGAACGTCAATTACTATACTTATTACTCTTATTGTTATCAATCTAACTCATATTATTAGCCATATTATGCTTATATGATCGATAGGACGACAATTACTATACTCATTACTCTTATTATTATCAATCTTACTCATATTATTAGCCATATTATCCTCATATGATCGATAGTACGACAATTACTATACCCATTACTCTTATTATTATCAACCTAACTCATATTATTAGCCATATTATGCTCATATGATCGATAGAACGACAATTACTACACTTATTACACTCACTATTATCAATCTAGTTCATGTTATTAATCATATTATGCAGATATGATCGATAGAACGACAAATACTATACTGATTACTCTTATTATTATTAATCTAACTCATATTATTAGCCATATTATGCTTATATGATCGATAGAACGACAATTACTATACTCATTACTCTTATTATTATCAATCTAACTCATATTATTAGCCATATTATGCTTATGTGATCGATAGAACGACAATTACTACACTTATTACACTCACTGTTATCAATCTAACTCGTATTATTGGCCATATTATGGTTATATGACCGATAGAACGACAATTACTATCCTTATTACTCTTATTATTATCAATCTAACTCATATTATTAGCCATATTATGCTTATATGATCGATAGGACGACAATTACTATACTCATTACTCTTATTATTATCAATCTAACTCATATTATTAGCCATATTATGCTTATATGATCGATAGGACGACAATTACTATACTCATTACTCTTATTATTATCAATCTCACTCATATTATTAGCCATATTATGCTTATATGATCGATAGAAGGACAATTACTATACTTATTACTCTTATTATTATCAATCTAACTCATATTATTATCCATATTATGCTCATATGATCGATAGTTCGACAATTACTATACTAATTACTCTTATTATTACCAATCTAACTCATATTATTAACCATATTATGAAGATATGATCGATAGAACGACAATTACTATACTTATTACTCTTATTATTATCAATCTAACTCATATTGTTAGCCATATTATGCTTATATGATCGGTATAACGACAAATAATATACTTATTACTCTTATTATTATCAACCTAACTCATATTATTAGCCATATTATGCTTATATGATCGATGGAACGACAATTACTACACTTATTACACTCACTGTTATCAATCTAACTCGTATTATTAGCCATATTATGGTTATATGACCGATAGAACGACAATTACTATACTTATTACTCTTATTATTATCAATCTAACTCATATTATTAGCCATATTGTGGTTATATGACCGATAGAACGACAATTACTATATTTATTACTCTTATTATTATCAATCTAACTCATATTATTAGCCATATTATGCTTATATGAGCGATAGAACGACAATTACTATCCTTATTACACTCACTTTAATCAATCTAACTCATATTATTAACCATATTATGAAGATATGATCGATAGAACGACAATTGCTATACTTATTACACTGACTTTAATCAATCTAACTCATATTATTAACCATATTATGAAGATATGATCGATAGAACGACAATTACTATACTTATTACTCTTATTATTATCAATCTAACTCATATTATTAGCCATATTACGCTTATATGATCGATAGGACGACAATTACTATACTTATTACACTTATTCTTATCAATCTAACTCATATTATTAGCCATATTATGCTTATATGATCGATAGAACGACAATTACTACACTTATTACACTCACTATTATCAATCTAATTCATGTTATTAACCATATTATGCAGATATGATCGATAGAACGACAAATACTATACTGATTACTCTTATTATTATTAATCTAACTCATATTATTAGCCATATTACGCTTATATGATCGATAGAACGACAATTACTACACTTATTACACTCACTGTTATCAATCTAACTCGTATTATTAGCCATATTATGGTTATATGACCGATAGAACGTCAATTACTATACTTATTACTCTTATTGTTATCAATCTAACTCATATTATTAGCCATATTATGCTTATATGATCGATAGGACGACAATTACTATACTCATTACTCTTATTATTATCAATCTTACTCATATTATTAGCCATATTATCCTCATATGATCGATAGTACGACAATTACTATACCCATTACTCTTATTATTATCAACCTAACTCATATTATTAGCCATATTATGCTCATATGATCGATAGAACGACAATTACTACACTTATTACACTCACTATTATCAATCTAGTTCATGTTATTAATCATATTATGCAGATATGATCGATAGAACGACAAATACTATACTGATTACTCTTATTATTATTAATCTAACTCATATTATTAGCCATATTATGCTTATATGATCGATAGAACGACAATTACTATACTCATTACTCTTATTATTATCAATCTAACTCATATTATTAGCCATATTATGCTTATGTGATCGATAGAACGACAATTACTACACTTATTACACTCACTGTTATCAATCTAACTCGTATTATTGGCCATATTATGGTTATATGACCGATAGAACGACAATTACTATCCTTATTACTCTTATTATTATCAATCTAACTCATATTATTAGCCATATTATGCTTATATGATCGATAGGACGACAATTACTATACTCATTACTCTTATTATTATCAATCTAACTCATATTATTAGCCATATTATGCTTATATGATCGATAGGACGACAATTACTATACTCATTACTCTTATTATTATCAATCTCACTCATATTATTAGCCATATTATGCTTATATGATCGATAGAAGGACAATTACTATACTTATTACTCTTATTATTATCAATCTAACTCATATTATTATCCATATTATGCTTATATGATCGATAGTACGACAATTACTATACTCATTACTCTTATTATTATCATTCTAACTCATATTAATAGACATATTATGCTTATATGATCGATAGTATGACAATTACTATACTCATTACTCTTACTATTATCAATCTAACTCATATTATTAGCCATATTCTGTTTATATGATCGATAGAACGACAAGTACTATACTTACCACTTTTATTATTATCAATCTAACTCATATTATTAGCCATATTGTGGTTATATGACCGATAGAACGACAATTACTATATTTATTACTCTTATTATTATCGATCTAACTCATATTATTAGCCATATTATGCTTATATGATCGATAGGACGACAATTACTATACTCATTATTCTTATTATTATCAATCTAACTCATATTACTAGCCATATTATGCTTATATGATCGATAGAACGACAATTACTACACTTATTACACTCACTGTTATCAATCTAACTCATATTATTAGCCATATTATGGTTATATGACCGATAGAACGACAATTACTATGCTTATTACTCTTATTATTATCAATCTAACACATATTATTAGCCATATTATGCTTATATGATCGATAGGACGACAATTACTATACTCATTACTCTTATTATTATCAATCTAACTCATATTATTAGCCATATTATGCTTATATGATCGATAGAACGACAATTACTACACTTATTACACTCACTATTATCAATCTAATTCATGTTATTAACCATATTATGCAGATATGATCGATAGAACGACAAATACTATACTGATTACTCTTATTATTATTAATCTAACTCATATTATTAGCCATATTACGCTTATATGATCGATAGAACGACAATTACTACACTTATTACACTCACTGTTATCAATCTAACTCGTATTATTAGCCATATTATGGTTATATGACCGATAGAACGTCAATTACTATACTTATTACTCTTATTGTTATCAATCTAACTCATATTATTAGCCATATTATGCTTATATGATCGATAGGACGACAATTACTATACTCATTACTCTTATTATTATCAATCTCACTCATATTATTAGCCATATTATGCTTATATGATCGATAGAACGACAATTACTATACTTATTACTCTTATTATTATCAATCTAACTCATATTATTAGCCATATTGTGGTTATATGACCGATAGAACGACAATTACTATATTTATTACTCTTATTATTATCAATCTAACTCATATTATTAGCCATATTATGCTCATATGATCGATAGTTCGACAATTACTATACTAATTACTCTTATTATTACCAATCTAACTCATATTATTAACCATGTTATGAAGATATGATCGATAGAACGACAATTACTATACTTATTACTCTTATTATTATCAATCTAACTCATATTGTTAGCCATATTATGCTTATATGATCGGTATAACGACAAATAATATACTTATTACTCTTATTATTATCAACCTAACTCATATTATTAGCCATATTATGCTTATATGATCGATGGAACGACAATTACTACACCTATTACACTCACTGTTATCAATCTAACTCGTATTATTAGCCATATTATGGTTATATGACCGATAGAACGACAATTACTATACTTATTACTCTTATTGTTATCAATCTAACTCATATTATTAGCCATATTATGCTTATATGATCGATAGGACGACAATTACTATACTCATTACTCTTATTATTATCAATCTCACTCATATTATTAGCCATATTATGCTTATATGATCGATAGAACGACAATTACTATACTTATTACTCTTATTATTATCAATCTAACTCATATTATTAGCCATATTGTGGTTATATGACCGATAGAACGACAATTACTATATTTATTACTCTTATTATTATCAATCTAACTCATATTATTAGCCATATTATGCTCATATGATCGATAGTTCGACAATTACTATACTAATTACTCTTATTATTACCAATCTAACTCATATTATTAACCATATTATGAAGATATGATCGATAGAACGACAATTACTATACTTATTACTCTTATTATTATCAATCTAACTCATATTGTTAGCCATATTATGCTTATATGATCGGTATAACGACAAATAATATACTTATTACTCTTATTATTATCAACCTAACTCATATTATTAGCCATATTATGCTTATATGATCGATGGAACGACAATTACTACACTTATTACACTCACTGTTATCAATCTAACTCGTATTATTAGCCATATTATGGTTATATGACCGATAGAACGACAATTACTATACTTATTACTCTTATTATTATCAATCTAACTCATATTATTAGCCATATTATGCTTATATGATCGATAGGACGACAATTACTATACTCATTATTCTTATTATTATCAATCTAACTCATATTATTAGCCATATTATGCTCATATGATCGATAGAACGACAATTACTACACTTATTACACCCACTATTATGAATCTAATTCATGTTATTAACCATATTATGCAGATATGATCGATAGACCGACAAATACTATACTGATTACTCTTATTATTATTAATCTAACTCATATTATTAGCCATATTATGCTTATATGATCGATAGAACGACAATTACTACACTTATTATACTCAGTTTAATCAATCTAACTCATATTATTAACCATATTATGAAGATATGATCGATAGAACGACAGTTACTATACTGATTACTCTTATTATTATTACTCTAATTCATGTTATTAACCATATTATGCAGATATGATCGATAGAACGACAAATACTATACTGATTACTCTTATTATTATTAATCTAACTCATATTATTAGCCATATTATGCTTATATGATCGATAGAACGACAATTACTACACTTATTACACTCACTGTTATCAATCTAACTCGTATTATTGGCCATATTATGGTTATATGACCGATAGAACGACAATTACTATACTTATTACTCTTATTATTATCAATCTAACTCATATTATTAGCCATATTATGCTTATATGATCGATAGGACGACAATTACTATACTCATTACTCTTATTATTATCAATCTAACTCATATTATTAGCCATATTATGCTTATATGATCGATAGGACGACAATTACTATACTCATTACTCTTATTATTATCAATCTCACTCATATTATTAGCCATATTATGCTTATATGATCGATAGAACGACAATTACTATACTTATTACTCTTATTATTATCAATCTAACTCATATTATTATCCATATTATGCTTATATGATCGATAGTACGACAATTACTATACTCATTACTCTTATTATTATCATTCTAACTCATATTAATAGACATATTATGCTTATATGATCGACAGTATGACAATTACTATACTCATTACTCTTACTATTATCAATCTAACTCATATTATTAGCCATATTCTGTTTATATGATCGATAGAACGACAAGTACTATACTTACCACTTTTATTATTATCAATCTAACTCATATTATTAGCCATATTGTGGTTATATGACCGATAGAACGACAATTACTATATTTATTACTCTTATTATTATCAATCTAACTCATATTATTAGCCATATTATGCTCATATGATCGATAGTTCGACAATTACTATACTAATTACTCTTATTATTACCAATCTAACTCATATTATTAACCATATTATGAAGATATGATCGATAGAACGACAATTACAATACTTATTACTCTTATTATTATCAATCTAACTCATATTGTTAGCCATATTATGCTTATATGATCGGTATAACGACAAATAATATACTTATTACTCTTATTATTATCAACCTAACTCATATTATTAGCCATATTATGCTTATATGATCGATGGAACGACAATTACTACACTTATTACACTCACTGTTATCAATCTAACTCGTATTATTAGCCATATTATGGTTATATGACCGATAGAACGACAATTACTATACTTATTACTCTTATTATTATCAATCTAACTCATATTATTAGCCATATTGTGGTTATATGACCGATAGAACGACAATTACTATATTTATTACTCTTATTATTATCAATCTAACTCATATTATTAGCCATATTATGCTTATATGAGCGATAGAACGACAATTACTATCCTTATTACACTCACTTTAATCAATCTAACTCATATTATTAACCATATTATGAAGATATGATCGATAGAACGACAATTGCTATACTTATTACACTGACTTTAATCAATCTAACTCATATTATTAACCATATTATGAAGATATGATCGATAGAACGACAATTACTATACTTATTACTCTTATTATTATCAATCTAACTCAT